>NC_041409.2:96343174-96643174 GCF_900747795.2 Erpetoichthys calabaricus | reverse complement strand
AGAAGAACACCACATTCCAAGAAAAACACCTGCTACCTACTGTCAAGTTTGGTGGAGGTTCCATCATGCTGTGGGGCTGTGTGGCTAGTTCAGGGACTGGGACCCTTGTTAAAGTCGAGGGTCAGATGAATTCAACCCAATATCAACAGATTCTTCAAGATAATGATCAGTCACAAAGTTGAAGTTACGCATGGGTTGGATATTCCAACAAGACAATGACTCCAAAACACAGTTCGAAATCTACAAAGCCATTCATGAAGAGGGAGAAGTACAATGTTCTGGAATGGCCGTCACAGTCCCCTGACTTGAATATCATCGAAAATCTGTGGGATGATTTGAAGCAGGCTGTCCATCAAATTGAACTGAACTGGAGAGATTCTGTATGGAAGAATGGTCAGAAATACCTCCATCCAGAATCCAGACACTCATCAGAGGCTATAGGAGAACAGCGTCTAAAGGCTGTTAGATTTACAAAAGGAGGCTCAACTAAGTATTGATGTCATATCTCTGTTGGGGTGCCCACATTTATGCACCTGTCTAATTTTGTTATGATGCATATTGCATATTTTCTGTTAATCCAATAAACTTAATGTCACTGCTGAAATCCTACTGTTTCCATAAGGCATGTCAGATATTAAAAGGGAGTTGCTACTTTGAAAACTCAGCCAAAGAGAAACAAAAATTGAAAGAATTAAGAGGGGTTCCCAAACCTTATCATATTACTCTAGCTATCTATCTATACATATGTAATTAGGTTACACAAAGATGCAGAGATGAATCCAGTTGCTTCACAGTTGAAGAATCCAAAATTTAAATCTTAGCCCAAGAATTGAAGTTTGGAGATTCTGTTTGTATCTTTTTTCGTCCTGGTTTTATCCCAGGTTTTCGTCCTGGTCGCGGAACAGTGGACCAACTCTACACCCTTAGCAGGGTCCTGGAGGGTGCATGGGAGTTCGCCCAACCAGTCTACATGTGTTTTGTGGACTTGGAAAAGGCGTTCGACCGTGTCCCTCGGGGAATCCTGTGGGGGGTGCTCCGAGAGTATGGGGTACCAGACCCCCTGATAAGAGCTGTTCGGTCCCTGTACAACCGGTGTCAGAGCTTGGTCCGCATTGCCAGCAGTAAGTTGAACCCGTTTCCAGTGAGAGTTGGACTCCGCCAGGGCTGCCCTTTGTCACCGATTCTGTTCTTAACTTTTATGGACAGAATTTCTAGGCGCAGCCAGGGCGTTGAGGGGTTTGGTGGACTCAGGATTGGGTTACTGCTTTTTGCAGATGATGTTGTCCTGTTTGCTTCATCAGGCCGTGATCTTCAGGTCTCTCTGGATCGGTTCGCAGCTGAGTGTGAAGCAGCTGGGATGGGAATCAGAACCTCCAAATCCGAGACCATGGTCCTCAGCCGGAAAAGCGTGGAGTGCCCTCTCAGGATTGGGAGCGAGATCCTGCCCCAAGTGGAGGAGTTTAAGTATCTCGGGGTCTTGTTCACGAGTGAGGGAAGAATGGAGTGTGAGATCGATGGGCGGATCGGTGCGGCGTCCGCAGTCTCCCTTAAAGATAGGGTGAGAAGCTCAATCATCTGGGAGGGGCTCAGAGTAGAGCCGCTGCTCCTCCGCATCGAGAGGAGTCAGAAGAGGTGGCTCGGGCATTTGATCAGGATGCCTCCTGGACGCCTCCCTGGTGAGGTGTTCCGGGCACGTCCAACCGGGAGGAGGCCCCGGGGAAGACCCAGGACACGCTGGAGGGACTATGTCTCTCGACTGGCCTGGGAACGCCTTGGGATTCTCCCGGAAGAGCTAGAAGAAGTGGCCGGGGAGAGGGAAGTCTGGGTATCTCTGCTCAAGCTGCTGCCCCCGCGACCCGACCTCGGATAAGTGGAAGAGGATGGATGGATGGATGGATGGATGTTTGCATCTTTGCAGGGTTTTCTCTTGTTATTTTAGTTTCCTTCTGGCACACTAAAGAAGTACATTAGGTATAATTGTAAGTTGAAATAGGATCTCTACAAGTATGCATGTGAACATGCACTGTGATTCATACTGGGATGTTCATCAGCTTTCCATAACCCTGAACCACATAAACAGGATAGAAATGAATGGGTAAATTCATTGAGTTGGCTGAGGAGGTAAAAGCATGTGGGTTGAGGTGGGATTTTTGCCGACCAGTAAGGGGCTCCAAAAAAAGCATCAGTCGCAGCGAAGCTGGGACCTACTTAGCTGAATTATTTACTGAAAATTCACCATGCAGCCAGCTTAGTCTAATTTTTTTTTTGTACTGCCCCATGATGCTTTGCAAGGCTACAAAATCGGCCATGATTACTTAAATACGTTAAATTCGCCCGTTACTTTAGTCCTCCGCACCCAAAGCCCTCCACTTTGCTGGGTGCCTTTTTGATTCTCGAGTCAGTGCCTGCCTACATTTTCTATAAGTCAAATCACGGCCAGTCTATATGCGGTACGCAAATTGAATTAAAAAAATGGGCCAAATGTTACATTGTAATGTTTAAATATTCCCTCCCTGTTATAGTTTTTATATGGCAAACATTTTCATTTACAGCAACTTAAAAATTTGGCTACTAAAAAAAGAAAAAAAATACACAAAAAATTGAGATCAAGTGTGCGGAGCAGCCTGATTTCATAGGTTTGAAGAGCCTATCACACATCAAGATATATAAGTTAACATTTGACTGTGGGTCAAAGTATTAGTACATAGGATTAAACTAAATGTGAATTTTTTGCTCCTTTATAAATATAATTTACAGTGCCCTCCATAATGTTTGGAACAAAGACATTTTTCCTTGATTTCCCTTCATTTTCCACAGTTTAAAATGACAAATCAAACAAATCAGATGTAATTAAAGTGCACATTGCAGAGTTTCATTTAAGAGGATTTGCACACATTTTAGTCATCACACTTTTTCTACATGGCCACCCCCCATTTCAAGGCACCATAATGTTTGGACACAGTAGTGGTGGGTCTATTAAAGCCGTCATATTTAGGAGTAAGTCGCATATCCCTTGCATGAAATGACTGCTTAAAGTCTGCGCTTCCCAGACATCACCAGGTGTTGAGGATCTTCTCTGGTGATGCTCTACCAAGCTGAAAATGCTGCCATCTTCGGGTACTGCTTGTTTTGGGGGGCTTGTCTACTTACGTTTTCTCTCCAGCATATGGAAGGCTTGCTTGCTCAACTGGATTGAAATCAGGTGACAGGCTTGGCCATTCAGGAATGTTCCATGTTTTAGCTTTGATAAACGCCTGTGTTACCTCAGCAGTATGTTTGATCATTATCTTGGTGTAGGGTGAAATGGTGTCCAATGAAGTTTGTGGCATCTACTGGAACTTAAGCAGATCAGACGTTTCTGTACACCTCAGAATTCATTGTGCCACTGCCACCAAGAGTTCCATCATCAGTGAGTGCAAGTGTGACAGGACCTGTGGCAGCCATACATGGCCATGCCATAATACCTCCTTCCCACATTTCTTTAAAGTGAGATTGGGTCGAGGTTCAAAGGTCCCTAAAGTCCTATTCTCTACTACACAACTTTGTAACTTATTCCATGTGCATATGGATGTTTGTATGAAGAAAAGCTTTCTAACATTTGCGTAAAATCTGCCTTTAACAAGTTTCCAACTGTGTCCCTGTGTTCCTACTGCAGAATTTATTTTAAAGTAAAAGGAATCCATAGTACTAACTGCTTTCATAATTTTGAACACTTCAATCAGGTCTCCTCTTAATCTCTGTTTGTTTAAACTCCTTCAATCTCTCCTCGCAGCTCAAACCTCTCAGTCCCAGAATCAGCCTAGTTGCTCTTCTCTGGACTTTTTCTAGTGCTGTTATGTCTTTTTTTATAGCACGGAGACCAAAACGACGAGGCTTCACCAGTGCATTATAAAGCTTGAGCAGGACCTCCTTGGACTTTGAGCTCCACACATCAAAATATGTACAGTAGAACCTCTGGTCATGAACATTTCCGAACACGTACAAATCGGGTTACATTTTGCCAAAACTTTGCATCTGTTCACGACCACACGCTCTGGTGGCGAACAAAAACACTGGCAGCAAGTTTCCCTACGCACGTTCGTACGCGCCAATGATTTGCCATTGTCCGTTTCCCATTTTCTTTTGTTTGCATATATAGGGCCTAACAAAGCAGCTGATGTTGCAAAAAGAGTTACAATGTTAACCAAGCAGAGGCCTCAATTGCTGGAAGAGGTGGAAAAACTGTTGCTAGTGTGGTTGAACGAGAAGCAACTTGCAGGGGATAGCGTAAGCAAGGCGATGTTATGTGAGAAAGCCAGGAAGGTTCATGGTGATTTGCTTCAAAACTATCCTTCTACGAGTGGCGAAGGTGAGTAATTTAAAGCCAGTAGACGATGGTTTGAAATGTTTCACAAGAGAAGTGGCATTTAATTTTTTTTCCCTGTGCTTAAAACTCATAAAAGAAGTGTTTACAGTGAGCAGTTCGTAAGGGTCAAAGTCAAAAGTCAAAGTGAACTTTATTGTCATCTCAACATATACAAGTATACAGATAGACGAAATTGCGAAGCTCAGGGTCCACCGTGTAACAACATGACGTGCAAATAATAATTTAAAAATAGAATTAAAATTTAAATGAAAATTAAAACATAAACAAGACAAGACATTGTGCAAAGACAAGACAAAGAAGTAGCAGCAATATCGATGTGTAAGATATGTAATATAATAAATAAATAATAAATAATCGATATAGATAATACAGAAATGATCATTTTATGATAATAGTTGTTTAAGACATGTGTAAACAATGACAGGTCAGAAGGATATCAAGAGTGTCAAAATACTTAAAGGTCAGTATGAGATTTTCAGTTCTTCTCTACCTGCACACTCGTCTTTACAGGTCAGTGGCTCACATGTATAAAAGTTCTGTTTTTCGAGGTGGTTGAGGCCGTGTGGAAGATCCCAGGGGGCAGCATGGTGTTAAGGAGTCTAACAGCTTGGGGGTAAAAACTCTCCTGCATCCTGTCAGATCTGGCTTTGATGCTGCAGTATCTTCTCTTGGATGGCAGAAGTGTGAAAAGTCCATGTGAGGGGTGTAAGGGGTCCTGCACAATGCTGCTGTTGGGTTAGGGTTAGGGTTAGTTTTCTCTGTTGTTCAAGGTTTTCTCAGTGCTATTCAATGTTTTAACATTTAGTTTACTGTTACACTGTGCATTCTATGGTATAATTAACTATTTTTGTGCTTAAAATATATATATATATATATATATTTACATACACTTTGTACTGTCTGGAATGGATTAATTGTATTTATATACAATCTTACGAAGAAATTATGTTCGGGTCGCGACCAAATCGGGTCGCGTCCAGGGTTTTGGAATGAATTACGGTCGTGACCAAAGGTACCACTGTATGTTAACATTCTATTAGTCTTCTTGATCACTTCAGTGCACTGTCTGGATGAATCCACTTGGACTCCCAGGTCTTCTCTAAAGATGTACTTTCAAATGTGAGACCTCCTATTGTCTGTTTATGAGGTCTGTCTATTAAATAACAAGACTGTGTTTCTATCTCTTATACAAAGCAATGAGAACTGATTATGAGCACTTGCTATGCAGGTTTAAACCTGTCTAAACCGGCACAACAAACTACAACGCTCTCTGCCGTTTAGTTGATTGTCAGTCACCGTTTAATGCGGTTGTGTTTCCCCTTTTGTGCCAGAATCCTGCTAAGTTCAAAAGTTGAGCAACGGGTCAGTTTGAAATTTTTAGTAAAATTGAACAAAAACACCAACGGGAACTTTTCAAATGCTTACTGAGGCATACGGGGAAGACTACATGTCTTGTGAGTGTGTGTTTTACCTAAATTGAAATTGGTGCTTAAAGGAACACATTTTGAGTCAATGTCTTGTCTTGAAACAGCTGACAGAAACTGATCTGCTCCACACCTTTGACCCGTGGAAACCAAGACTGTGTCGGTGTGTAATTATGAATGGGGAGGATACTGGCAGCCTTTCTAGCAGCTCTGTGTACGACTTTATATTTCTACCTTTTTCTCTATCTCACTGTCTCTTATACCTGCATTTGTATCACTCATTAATTTAACTATTATCTATCTATCTATTGAAGGGGAGAAGCATTAGAACTGTTATGTAAATAAAAGTGAATTTTTGTGTCAGGCTCGTTATTTAATAGACAGATCTCGCATGTGTAACATTTCTACTTTGTGCATGTAATTCTTTTGATGGACACATCTCCTTTCAATCTAATTAGTGTTAAGTATTTTCACACAGTTAAACTCCATGTGTTTATCGGCTCTGACTTCCTTTCATTGTCACTTTCAGTTTTTTGGTTTGTCCTTTAAGGATGTGACTTCAGGTTTTCTTTCACCGGTTTTGACTTCTCCTTGACTATTCCTTGACTTGCTTGATGATTAAACTTCCTCTCACAATATGTCCAAGCTACTCTCACATCTCTCTATATATAAAATCCAACATGTCTCTCTGTCTGTTTGTTTGTCCACATTTCATGAGAGAACTACTTACCGGATTTAGATCGGGTTTTTCTCTATAATTTGCCTGAACATTCCGGTTGATTCTCATTCTCTCATCATGCTAAGTATTATAGTTTGGTTGAGGCAGCGATTTATTTTCACGAATCTGAGAGACATGCAGCGGACCAATGTGAGGGGGAGGCAGGACCTCAGGAGCAGGGAGCTGGACGGGGCTCTCCTCACTCACACGACAACCTCCGTTCGAGTCGCTCTACCTGTCGCCACGTGTTGGAGTGCACCTTGCCTCGGCTTAGTTAGCGATAGCTGTTTGTTCGTCAGACATTATCATCTGGAGATTGTTAAAGAGTAACGCTTGACGTTTTTAAGAGAGAGACGTCAGAGCTACGTGTGTTTTAGAGGGTAGCTGCTCATTGGCAGCTGCTTCTCTCCACCCTGTTGCCAAAGAGATCACAGCTACATTCTCGCCCCTGGTAGCAAAACCAAAAATATTGTATATCAAGAGGCCCTCAGATACGAAAGCTATCAATATAAATTACTTCTTAATACAAATTATTACATTTTTAAAAATTTTTTTATTGATTTTTAAAGTTTGTCCTGTTTCACTACTACACAGGCCAGCTAGTGTATAATAATACTAACTGCCCCAGAACAGCATTAGACAGGGGTAACAGAAAGAAAGAAAGAAAGAAAGAAAGAAAGAAAGAAAGAAAGAAAGAAAGAAAGAAAGAAAGAAAGAAAGAAAAAGTGCAACATGACAAGATGAGCTGGCATGTAAAATTAAACATTAAAACATGTACAGAAGTACAACGGAGTTGCCAGGATTTTGGTAGCTGCCACTTCCTAACAGGCTCAATCGCTAGAGTTAGAAACAAGAACCTCCTTGAAGTGCTACATAAAGTTCACACGAGTTTGTTTCACTCTGGACCCTGAGCGGTCAAGGTGGGCAACTTACTTGTGACACTTTATCAGCTCCTAAAAGAGTACTACAAACACCTCAATATGGAACAAAAATCGAAAAGCATTCGACTTATGCAACAAAAGAAAACAGGAGCATATATCAAACTTACTAGTCAAAAATTCAAAGAAGAATAATATGCAGAAGCACAGGCACAGATGGAAAAGGGGCTGTCAATATACTAAAGCCTGTCTTCTCCAAAAAGATCAGGAGATCTAGTGACCTCACAACGTTTCCAACTTTAGCTTATATAAGGTGGGCACCTTCAAGGTGCTACACAACGGATGCTAGAGATGCCTGGTCCTCCTTGAAGAGAAACTTGGCAGAAGGTCAAAATACTTCTTGGATGACAGAAGACAGCACACAGTCTCAACTCAGGAGTTTTGCCATCTTGGACCCTTCAGTTAAAAATTGAGAAAAAAATGATAGCAAGTGCTCCCTGAAAGAAGGATGAAACTCTAAAGACAGAGCGGGCTAAAGAGACCTAATAGCTCTGTGGTACAGGAGGACAAGTCACCTCATCAAACAGACAGGAACCCATAATTATAAAGATAGGCCCAGTGACGCTACAGGCCGATAGTTTGTTTATTTTCATTTTGTTAATAGTTTTTTTTTCTTTTTATACATTTTGTCATATTTTGTTCTTTTTTTGTTTCTTTCAGGGTTGATTGCAGTGACTTTATCATTAAAGGAAGAAGGTAAGACAGTGAAGTTTCCAACAACTGAATTTAAAATAAAGCTTTTACAGCCTGATGGATTAGCAAGATGACAATGTCCCAACAAATGTCCACCATAAGGAGTGCAATGTTTTTCTTTTTTTGTGTTTGATCAATAAGTTCTAGAAAAAGTTCAAGATTTAAATATGAACAATTTCCGAGTGCCAGATTAGCAATGCATTTCTGTATGTCGCGCAAAAATCCCTCGCACATATGATTATTTACTGTATCGTCTTTTTAATGTTAAATATTGTTAACTAAACTGATATATTTTTTTAAAAGTTTAATTCTACCCAAAATTTCACAAAATATTCAGTAGTACTAGGGTGTTGTGCTGTGTTGGCCATTATGAATGTAGTGAGAAGTCAAGCAAAATGACACCTTTTGTTGGCTAACTAAAAAGATTACAATATGCAGGGTTTCGAGGCAACTCCCAGTTTACCCAGTTGGCTGCTCCAGTGCAGTGACAGGAATCATCAGGACATAAGGCGGAGTGGTGGCTCTGAGGCTAGGGATCTGCACTGACAATCGGAAGGTTGCCGGTTCGAATCCCGTAAATGCCAAAAGGGACTCTGCTCTGTTGGGCCCTTCAGCAAGGCCCTTAACCTGCAATTGCTGAGCGCTTTGAGTAGTGAGAAAAGCGCTATATAAATGCAAAGAATTATTATTAATTAATTATAATAATATAGGATTACCCAGCAACCTAATCAAACACAATTTCTTGGTTTATCATTCAGAATTACAGGTATCAGTTGTGTATTTTATCACAGGGTTTTTCATTAATTTTCACTGATTTCACAAATTATTGTCATTAATACCAGAATAATAATAATCAAAGTAGTATAAAACAGGCATAAATGTGCATTAAATGTGCAACTGAAGAAATAGTAAGGTGTAAGATGACCATTTGAGCAATTAGGCAGAAGTTTAGCATTGGAATATTTTTGTTCTTTCTCCTAAGGATTGTCAGGATCTTTTTCAGGCCCATAAACAGTCCTTCTAAAACCATTCATAACAGCAATGCAGTGTGCTTGGCAAGAAAAAGAAAAATGACAGAAAGTATAGAGATTTATCCAGCATATATGTATCCAAAATCTGCTTCAACCCAATATCGAAATAAGATTGGAAAATAAGATAGACACTAAGCATGCTAAAAGGAAAACAGTGCTACTGTAATACAAACATAAAACTACAAATATGTACCTGAAATAAAAAGAAACAAGAGAGCCTCTGTGAAGCTGAGTGTGGGGTATCTGGGAATGTGGAAGACCACAGTAAGAGGCTTGTGTACCACTGTCAGGCCTTAAGACCAAACATTGCAAGTATGTGAAAATCAGTGGCGGACCGTGCATTTCACACCTAGGCCTTCAGTAGTGCTCCGTCTGAATCAACCCGCCCCTCAAAAACTAATTTATGGTTATAAAAACCATCTTAATATGCAGAAATACAGTATAAAGAGCCGTTGTATCGCAGATAGATAACTCCTGTAGCCACAATAAATGCCTTTATTGAATAGACAAACCAGGGGTGAACAAGTTCCTTTCTACTGCAGCTACAGCCCGCAACACACATAAAAAACATCAATAATAACTCATAAACTTGCAATATTATTTAGGAAAATCACAACATTTTACTCACCAAAAATTCGGATTATTTGTAAACAAAATCCATCCTCATCTCTTTCCTCAAAAACAGTTCAATTACTCTGTCGTACAGATTATCCGTGTGCTTCAGTTCCATCACGAAGTCCCTTTCTATCGCCATCGAAGCTAATGCTGAAAGTCAAACCTGCCCTGTCGTATTTCTGGCATAAGTTTTAATTCGCTTTAGGGCTGAAAATGTCCGCTCGACAGAAGCAGTGGACATGGGAATGCTCACTGCCAAACATACCAATGTGTACAGCTGCCCCATGATGCTCTCATTCAGATTTTTATATTACTCCATCCTATCCAATCAACGGGTCTGAATACGGTGACGTTGCCGTACGCCTGCTAGAGGGCCCTAGTGAAACCAACTCAAAATCTGATTGGTTGAAGCAACGGTTTAAATCGACATCTATTTTGTGTTAGAGGGCCTGCAGAATGGATTGTGAAGGCCTCCCGGGCAGACTTCTTTGACTTTGACCCTGCCTGGCAACAAATGATGGCTGAAATGTGATTGGTTAAATGCTTTAATACGAAAATACATGTCTGGAAGCAGCACAGCCATCGGAAAAGCTATGAAAGGAAACGGACAGACTATTTGGAATTATTTAATAAGTATTCATGGACAAAATATAATTAACATCAGTTTGTGATTCAGATATTTTTTCAGGCCAGCAGAGAAGGCCTTGCAGGCCCTGACGGCCCGCCACTGGTGAAAATAATAAAAAGCATTACAATTGGGGTTAATGAGAGTTGACAATTGTATTGACTCAAAAATGTTCCTAGGTCAAGGTTTATTTATTTATTTGCCCTTCCCGACTGCAGATTTCCTGTAAATGTCGGAGCCGGCCTTGTGTTTTATTATCTAAACAATAAACCTCAGATAAAGTTAAACTACACCAAGGCTGTTGGGTGACATTGATAGGTTAAAACACACAAATACAAAGAGAGATGTTGCATCACTGAAGACACCATTAGGAAAGTTGAGTTTGAAGAGTCTGAGAGTTCTGTAGCCATCATATGATCCAAATCACAGTTCATTCATTTTCAGGAAAACTTTTATTAAATAGTAATTGTTATGCATTGTGGTGGGCTGGCACCCTGCCCGGGGTTTGTTTCCTGCCTTGCACCCTGTGTTGGCTGGGATTGGCTCCAGCAGACCCCGTGACCCTGTAGTTAGGATATAGCGGGTTGGATAATGGATGGATGGATAATTGTTATGCAGTTGATTTCATTGTTAAAATTTTAATCCTGTAAAACACATGCATTAAAATCATACACATCTTTAAAAGTATATATATTTTTTAAGAATTTGTGTTGGGGGACAAACGTGTCTGGGTTATCCCATAGGCCGCCGGGTGGCACTGACCATGGTAGGCCCTAAAATATCACATCCCTAACAGCAAACCTCACTTAAGCAGACTGAGCCCCTGGTCTTCTCATGAGTTGACTTAATTTCATTGAACCACGCTTGTCTTAATATGACTAAATAAAAATTAAAATGAAAAAAAAAATTTTTTAACAACCAAAACTCCTTTGGTTGACATTTTAAATGGAGTCGTTTTGTTTCTGTAGTCTTCATGTTCACTTCTGATCCCTCTCTTTTTTCTCCGCAGCTTGTCGAAAGGCTACACTAACACTGAAGACGTGGCGAAAAACTGTGAAATTTAGAGATAACATAACTCTGGTCTGCAGCATCAATGGCACCTTTACAGGCTTGACATATCACTGGCACAAAGACCATCAGACAGATTGGGGAGTAAGCAGAGAGAACACAATCACAATCCCATTTGTGACTGAGTCTGACAGTGGACAGTACCGATGTGCTGCCTACACCAGCGGCCCGTATCCTGGTGCTTTCTCCTGTCGAAGTAATGCTGTTAAACTGAGTATTAAGGGTGAGTGTTTGTCTTCAGAAGAGCTGGTAGTGTCCAGTGGTCACTTATCATCCAGCATGGTGAGAGAGCAGTAGGACTACTTCTATATCTTAATGAGACTGACTGGCAGTGGCTTTAGAGGGGAGACCTTTAACACCATGAATGTTTGATGGCTTCTTTTGTTTTTCATTCATGAGAACTTCATCGCCAGATTTCACACTCATCCCATTGGTCATCTTTCTTTAAATGAGCTCAAATAAATAAAGTTCAAAGTTAAAGAACTTCATTATCAAATAAAAATGTTAAAAGTGTCTGGACAACTTGAAGTTCTCATGGAATGGTTCAATACATTTGATCAGTTTATAAAGCTTTGCTATTTTGATTCCTCCTTTTCTTATTGTATTCACATTCATCACATTAAAAAACTTTCGTATTCCACCTCCATCACATATCCTGTGTTTGCTGTGCTGTGAAACCTGTCCGTGTTTTTATGACATCTCACATCATCTGCTGTAACTCCCTGCTGTCGGCTATTCCTTCTAATCTGTTATGGCAGCTCCAGCTGGTCCAGAGTCCTTACACAGACCTACAACAGCAAGCACATCCCAGCCGTCCTGCTCCACCTGCACTGGCTCCCTGTGTCTTACAGGACTGAGTATAAAACCTGTAAAAACATAAGTGGCCTCACACCGGACTGCACCAGTAAAGTCCTCCGTCACTACGCTCCTAACCACACACTAAGGTCCACTGATTCTGGAGATTTCATTGGGCCCCTAAACTAACCTACACACTATGGGCGACACAGCCTTCAGCTTTACGGCGCCCAGACTTAAGAATGACCCCCTAAATTAACGAGATCAGCCGACTCGATTCATAATTTTAAAAAACAAAGTAAAACTCATTTGATCAGGAAGGCATTTAACTGACGCTGACAGTCTGACTCTTTATTTTTTTAGTTTACTCCCACTGTTTATCAGGATGATTTATGTTTATATCAGAAATTATATTATTTGTTCATGGTTTTCTTGTAGTATTTTGTATTTTTGTATTTTGTTCTGGTTTATTGTCTTTTATTCAATTTCAATGTTTTGTCTATTCTTTATCTGTATTTAGTGTTTTATGCGGATATTATTTTTATCCGAATATTTGTATATGCCCGGTTGTTCTTTCTGAATTTCTGTGAAGTGCTATGAGCATGGGAAAGGCGCTAGGCGGAGTGGTGGCTCTGAGGCTAAGGATCTGCACTGGCATTCAGAAGGTTGCCAGTTTGAATCCCGTAAATAGGGACTCTGCTCTGTTGGGCCCTTAACCTGAAATTGCTGAGCGCTTTGAGTAGTGAGAAAAGCACTATACAAATGCAAAGAATTATTATTATTAAAATGTGTTATTATTATGAGCATTTTGTAAATGTTTCTCTTCCTCATATCTATGGTTTGAATGGTTTCTAGCAGCTAAAAAACTTTGTGCTCAAACAAGCTCAACCAAGCATATGAGACCCACCACCTCCGATTGATACGTTTTCACACAAGGAAGCTTCTGTATCAAAGATGCACCACATCCTTAAAAATGTGTTCTGTTCTACCAAGGAACCCACCTTACCTGGGAAGGTTGAAGAGGTTGTTACAGGAATGCTTCCTCAAGTCACAAGGCTTCAAAATAACATAACAAGCTATCCCCCGCAGCTCTACCCACGTAGCAGTCAGACAGGACAAACTTTAAAAATCAATAAACAAACAGGTATCGCTAACTAAGCAGAGGCAAGGTGTTCTTCAAGACGTGGCCAGAGGTAGAGCGGTTCGAACGGAGGCTGGCGCATGAGGGAGGAGGGCCCTGCCTGGCTCCCCACTCCTGACATCACACTTCCCCTTCTCCTCGGCCCGCTGCATCTTTCTCAGCAAATAAATCAGTACTGCAAGCAAACTATGATACTTAGCACGATGAGAGACGTTGCAAAAGCAACCGTAATTTTCATGCAAATTATAGAAAAAAAAAACCGATCTAAATCCGTTAAGTAGTTCTCTCATGAAAGAGGACAGACATACAGACAGACAGATGTTGGATTTAATTTATAGAGAGAAGAGGAGGTTAAACAAATGAAATTTACATTTGGTCACCGGAAAGAGCAGAACTCCACCTGAGAGGCTGCTACCAGCTGAATAGGAATATAAAAGAGGGTCTCCTTCTGCTATGGTGAGTGTGCCAGATGAGAGATGGCAAACTAAAGGCATCCAACATTTGTAAAGGTTAAAAACAGGTTCAGTTGTCTTGCTCTGTGCTTTTGAGATATTTTTTCAGTACTAGTTCTATTGTCCGGTTTGTTAATTTATTTAGGTAATTTGCATTTTTAGGACAGAAGTGTTCTTATCCAGCAGAGTTTAGTTAAATGATCAAGTTCCTCAGTTATGCTCTCTCTCGGGCCGATGACAGAAGCTGTTGCAAACTCTACATAGTTTTTACATTTAGCTCTACTTTTCAAGCTAAATTAAAGTTGCATACACGTAACTCGATATTTTGTCTTTTGTTCTTTTTTTTCTTAGCGACTCAGTGTCTATTTTTTATGAAGTATTTATGAAAATGTCAGCTCAGTTTTTCTTGAGACGGCATAATGTGAACAAAAAACAGCTGTGACCTTGACCTCCAGTTAACTTTTTAAATCTTTCTGAATACATTTTACACATAATTTTGGATATCTAATATCAAAAATACTTTTTTTTAAAATATTAATTATTTACAAAGTACTGTCTTATAATTACATCCCAGCAATCACTGGGCGCAAGGCAGGAACAATCCCTGGAGTGGGTGCCAGTCCATCGTAGTGAACCTGCTCAGGATATTCAGGTTTTCTAAAATTAACGGATGGATATATTTAAATTACCATAGTGCTGCTTCTAAACTAACAGTAGCAGTTCATGTTTTAAGATTTAAATTACATGCTTGCTAGTACCTGATTGCTTCCATTTTTAATACAGAATCTGTTGGTGAATATACACAGGGGTAAAAAAAGGAATTCTTTGATGGCACAGATTTAATTCCTATTAAAAGCTTGAATCACACCTGACAGACAAACACCAAAGACCTCATCCCTCTTATTTGAATTTTTTCAACCAACACACGTACTGACAAGGAACCTTTCTGAAAAAAACACCTGAATAGAACTAATAGGAAAACTAAAATGTGGTACAATGAGAGGCGAGCTGAGCAGCCGCACTGATTTACCAATTTTTCATAACGTACGCGACTTTATCCTGGGAAACGCTGTAGCGCTCACAAGGATGCTAAGATTCACACCTTCTGAAGATGGTGATATGTTTATTTTATTATGGGGACCTGGCACGCACAAACCCACACACAGAGCCACTGGTAAATGATAAATAATAAGGATAATAAAGTATACATTTGAAAAATAATGAAGACAAAAAAAGAAATGTGTTCAAAAACCCACCCTGATCCCCAACTTGCAATAATTATTTACATTACATAAATGAAACCGAACCAAACCACAGACACTACTCAGTAAACAATTAACACTTACAATAAAGTCCAACACAGTCCAGTACAGCATATGTTGATGACGATGGTGTGTGGAATGAACATCCCTGTGAACAGCCCTTTGAATGAAATGTAAAGTTTTGTCCTACCAGGTTCCAGTTGTAGCGTGAAGATTTGGCGTGATTGGGAGTGCACCCCTAGATGAAGACGTATCCGACCAAGACAAAATGACAGACAAACAGGCACAGGACCAGTACATACATGTATTAGGAACTGTAACCCACGGTGGTTATAGTTGTCATCCAAAAGTGTACGTGATGCGTAGTAACAAATATAGCCATTAAAATGTGATACCCTCTGTGTTTTTTTTGGCTCCTTTTTAAAGAGCCTACTTAATTATCCTTTTTCTCCAGCAACCTCTGCTCCCTCTGAATCTTCCGACTGGTATAATACTGCCAAGGCTGCTGGGAGGTGTAGACAATTTTAAGTAGCACTACTACAATGTGAATGTTAAAATTAATTTTATTTCCTGCTTATTCCCGAGAAAGAATTCCCGATAGGAAATACTAGTTGGACCCATGAATGCTAGTCATTTGTATTTCCTGGTTTAGGATGATTTTCACAAACAAGAGTTTAAATTTTCACATTAATAAACTGGATGGCTTGTTGAATAATTTATTCATTCATTAGGCGTGTAAGCTGGGAAAACTACATTTTTTGTGATGTCCCCGTTTTGAACTTATAACTCAAAATGAAAGAACAGTTTTGTGTTGTTAGCCCTCCCATTATATGGCTTCCCAATAAAATTCTTGAAACTCCATGAAACCTGTATTTTAAATTGCATAACAATAATGTAAAAACAAAACCGAGTTAAAGTAGAAGTTGTTTTTAAGTGATGCTAGATTTTTGTGTTGGTCTACCATCATATCACACTCACCGCCCACCTGTTGTCATTTCCATTGAGTCAGTGACATGGACTGTGCAGCAGATTTCACTTTAAGTTTATTACCATTGGTTGAACTGTTCTGAAGTGATAACACCATTTTTGTTTTGCACTCCTCCCCATTACTACCCCTGTTTCTTAAAGTAACTTACAGAAGTCCTTAATGTTGAGATATGAAGCTGTTTCAACAGTAATAATCGTGCAGAATGTGTGGCGAGCGGCTGAGGGCTGTACCCAGCCGGGACGCCCGGAAGGACCGGAGGAGGGATTACACCTCCTCTGGACCACGAGGGGGCAACCGCCCTGGTGGCTATGGGGACCATGGGAACGGAGCATGGAAGCTCAACCCTATGGGGTCCCAGAGTGTCCGAATGCCTGGAGAGCCCTGGTCCTCAGCACTTCCACCACACCTGGAATTGCTGGGGGGACGAAGACCAGGGACACCCGAAGTGCTTCCGGGTGCACAGCCGGCACTTCCGCCAAATCAGGGAGTGCTGGCAGAAGTTCATCGGGAGGCAACTGGAGCACATCCGGGTGAATATAAAAGGGTCCGCCTCCCTCCATTCGATGGCTGGAGTTGGGTGGAAGAGGACGGAGCTTAGAGGAGAGGAGTGGAGGTGGTCAGGAACAGAGAGAAAGGCATTGTGAGAGGCCAGGACTGAAGGGTGCTTGGTACATGAGTACTGGGTTGTGTGCACTGTAAATAGAGAAAATATGAATAAACGTGTCTTGGTGTTTGAACCTTCGGTGTCTGCCTGTCTGTGTCCATGTCTGTACTTTCCACAAATGTCATGAACTTTGACTCGTTCGATGTATTTTTGATCTCAACTTCACTACAATCACCCCTTCTAATGAAATTTTAGACATGCCGTGTAGCCAGGACTTTAAGATAGATCAGCAGCCTATATGCAAAATTTTGTGAAAATCAGTTCTGCCCTTTCTGCATTATCGGCGATCAAACAAACAACCAGATGATGCAAAATGAGGTCATTTGTGTGCAAGATTGATAAATAATATCAAACAAAGATGAAAAACAAACAGAAGGCATTATGATTGTATTTATGTAGACAGTTATTTGAAATAACATTAAAAAACTAGCTATTCTGGAAAAATAAAGTGTAAAACTATTAAAGATCACATCCCAGATGGCATATTTCAGTAAAACGCACTAGAACCCTTGTCATCTCACAATGTCAAGTTTTGTCATAAAGTCCCTGAGCCGTAGCAGCTTTAGTTTTGTAAAGGTTGTATTTCTGTTTCCAAGGGGTTCACGTTCACCTCTAATTCATCTCTTCTTCTCTGCAGGTCTCTTAACAGCAACACTGATGCTAAGGGATCAGAGGGAACCTGTGTACATTGGAGAAGACGTGACTCTGGTCTGCAGCATTGAGAATGGTTATACAGGCTGGACATATCACTGGTACAAAGATGGATATTCAGACAGGAATAAAAGCAATGAACACATGGTGACGATCTCGTCTGTGACTATGTCTGACAGCGGAGAGTACCAGTGTGCAGCCTACAGAGATGACCGTTATCCTGTTTTTGTCTCCACTGCCAGTAATGCTCTTACACTGAGTGTTCATGGTGAGTGTGTCTCTTCTGAAGAGCTGGCGATGGTTGGCAGTTACTCATTATGCAGCACTGCCACATAAGGAGTGTACTGAAATGTTTTACCTGTGTGTGTTGTATTGTATCGTGTCTGTCTTTTTTGTGCTGTTCGTCACTGCTGGGGGCTTCCTCTCAGATTCAGGTGGAGGAGTCTTTCGCAGTTCAGGATCGGGAGTTGCGAGGTGGTGATTGATGGCATTGCCTTCATGGGCTGGATCTAGAAGGCCTAACAAAAAAAAAAAAAAAGCTGTTCCAGTTGACAGCCAATGAAGGGTTGTAGTGCCGAAATTCAAACTGGCGAGAAGGAAGTGATCGAGAAGAGGAATAGTCACTTTGTGTTGCAAGGGAAATAGGATGGACGCCATTGACGCTGAGGAAAAAAAGTAGAAACGTCTCGCACTGACGCTGGGACAAAGGTAGAAAGATGGCCACCTGCGCACCCTTTTTCTTTCTTTCTCAAGACTGTCCCTAGGCTTTGGATTGCCAATTTCAGAGGGTGAGATCTGTGACCTTTTTTTTACTTTTGGGATTGTGCCGTCATCTATCTTCCCTCGATCTGTCCCAATATGATTGACATCTTCGCACGGTTCTCTTTTCCTTCATGGAAAATAACTGGATTTGTGTGAATATATATATCTGTGTCTAGTGTTTTGTTTATACAGGATGGGCCATGGAAAAGTAGCCCGCCTCCAATACCGGTGCCATGCTCTTTGGAGGAGGCCGTAGCCACTTCACAACCAGAAAATTGGCGTTTGGTGCACGGTGTCAGGAACACAAATAGTGGGCCCAATTTTCTTTGAATCAACTGTGAATACGGCGATTTACCTGGACACATTTGAATAATTTTATGAACAACTAACACCAGAAGAAAAAATGTACTGCTGTCTCCAACAAGATGAGGCAACATGCTACACCTCACGCGACTCACTGGCACGAGTTCATTAACTGTTTACAGAGGAGCGAACTGTGAGCAAGGGGTTATGGCCACCACGTTTCCCGGACTTGTCCATATGCGATTTTTATCTGTGGGGAAATTTAAAGTAGAAAGTGTACGGCAACAATCCACATACCCTGGATGAACTCAAGGAAAACATCTCTAACACAATCCGCAGCATCACTGCTGAAGATCAACAAGCAATATCAGCCAACATGTGCCCAAAGGTGCATAGACGTGAACGGGGAACACGTTCAGATTCTGTTGTAACTTGTGGGTAAGCGAATAAAAACAATCCACTTGCTCGTTCATCTTGTTATACTATCGCTACTTTTCCGTGGCCCACCCTGTATTTGTGTATATGTATGTGCCTCACCTGAACAGGGGTGTCTTTTGTTTTATCAAGTCACATTGACAGTTTTGTGTATATATATATATGTGGGGTTTGTTGGGACTGGCCATCCTTTGTAATGGAAAGTGGGAATTTGGTGTGTTTTAAGGGAGTGTCTAAGTTATGGGATGGGCATTTGCTTGAGAGACAGTTAAAGGGAACTTTATTTTGTTTTTGCTGTTGTAGTGAGTAACAGTGCGTAACTGTTTAGTTTAAATGTATCTACTGTATGTGTGTGAAATTTTCTCTTCTGTTGTTCCATTAATGTTTCCTTTTGTTTTTGTCTTTGCTTGATATTAAGCTTTGAGGGGGAGAAATGGCAGAACAGCCAGGTCCAACGTGTTAATAAGAGCTTGACAAGTTTATCGTTAATGTAGCATTGCCCTCTTTGAGCCTGGGGTAATCGTTACAACCCTCCAGCTTGGACAGAGTATCAGTAGTTAGACTTGATGAATATTTTTGTGAACAGTGTCTGCAGATTTTATTTATACAATCCGACTCACCGGTGTCTCTCTTTGAATTTCCGGTGAGTTTATTAATTTGCCACTGTGGTAATGTGCCTCACTGGCATTACCAGCTGTGGCAACCCCTAATGGGAGTAGCCGAAAGAAGTAGAAGAAATAAAATTCGTTTTGTGTCCACTGCACGGGTATGTGAGAGGCATTTGTTTTTTTTGGGTTTGACAAAAAGTATAAAGAATATTTACAAAGTGCAGAGGACTCCTTCTGGGGAGGGTCACGTATAGGAGTGGAGGGACAGCTCCGCCATTGACCGGCCAGGATGACGTTGTTTGTGTTCCACTCGTGAGCGTGCCTCCCGCGACGAGTAAAAGAAAGTGCGAAGCACCTTAGTATCAGCTTATAAGAGGGATCCCGTATTGGTAGTTGCCTGGGAAGTAGTTCAGGGAAGGGAAGAAAACAAGGGCTTACTTTCAGTTTTATTAGAGAATCGCAGTCACGTCTCAAAGGCCGGCATAGCTATGCGTGCGCGCGCGTGCGTGCGTGCGCCGGCTACTCATACTTTTGGAGAGAGAGATGCCACTTTCAATGGACTCGTCTACGTCACAACGTTTTAGCAGCTTAATTGGTCAGTGCGAGGGTGTCGAATACAAATGGGAATTACGGCCTCTATAGGGGGGTCTTCTGGCTAGATCTTGCTGAGAGAGAGGTACTTGGCAGAACACGGTCTTAAATTTAACAAGCATTTGATTTGTGCATTGATTTTTGTAAATTTTTTATCTTCTTATGTAAATATCTCTGGATTAGCTTTGGTTGAGGTATTTATTGGGTTATGGCTAATGGTGTACTGTTTATTTTTGTATATACACTTTTTCTTTTTCTGTATTTTGAGTATTTTTCTTGTATTATACAGTTTGGAGGAGCAGCTTCCTGACTGGGATTTATCTGGAGGAAGACAGCTTTATTTTTGTGTGTATATGGGTTTCATTAATTTGTGTGCATTTTTCTTTTTCGTTTGGGACTTTCAGTCAGCACTGTAAATGCTGTATATAGTCATCATTTTAGGGCTCTGTTTTGTAACTGTTGTGTGTCCTTTGTGGTATTGAACTACGTATTGATACAGTATATATTTTCCGCAGGACGTTTATTTTTGTTTTTCTTTAAGTGCACCTGTAAATAAAACCTCACTTTTATTTTTCCAAAAACCCAACCTGATTGTGTCTGTGTCTCCCTGTCTTACACCATCATCCTGGTCATGCTCGGTCCCTCATACTAGACACCCAGAGTGTAGGCTGGTCACCCCAATTCCCACAGCCACATTGAATGAAATTATGGTACGGAGTTGAAGAACATGTTGGAAACCTTGTGGTGATGTGAAGGTCATATTCAGTTGATCTGTACATGAAACCTCAGTAGTTGGAGCATTGGTCACTATATAGTTTATAAGAGGGTTTCATTTCAGCAGTTGTACTCTTAACTGTGACATCAGATCAGCTTCTCCGACTTCTGTGTGATTTGCAGAGCAAACCTGATGGCCCTTCTGTGAAAAGAGAAGAAAGAGTTCAAATACTTTTGTCTCTCTGCTCATTAATCCTGTCGGTCATATCCAGTAACTCACCTAAAATAGTTTGTCTTCTGTGTGCGATGTTTCTACAGATTTTTTGGAAAATGTAATTAGATTTTAATGCAGAAATACTGAGGACATGTTATTTTAAGAAGATATTCTACGATTGTAGCTAAAGCAGTGATTGAGTGTTCAGTCCTTTGTTGTGTGCCATGGAGATGCTTATTTTGCTGAGTAAATCACACAAAGTGCTTGACATACCCTTCCCAGAATTCAACAGTATTGGTATTGGAACCCATCACACCAGCTCAGTGTTTCCAAAGGTGGCATGAGAGATGTTTGCTGCAGGCTGGATGGATTTCACCGCAACCTTTCTTATGAATGGAGATGGAGGATTACGTCCCAGTTTTCTAATTTTTCCTCTGTGTTCTTATTTCGGTTGTATTTTCATTTCTGTAGAGAACATGTAGACTTGAAGTGAATGCATAAAGCACAGAAACATATTTGAAGTAAATTACTTTTTCAGTTACAGAACACACGTAACAGCCCGACAACCTTCAGAGCACACAACTGTATTTTCCACAAACCAACTGTCCCTGATAATCTTCTGGCAAAGTGAGTGTTTATGAACAACTGCTGTGATGTTTAAAACAGCTAACTAGGAGATGGGCTTTTCTTTTGGAATATAATAAGCAAAAAACAAAATGGACTCTTTCCTAAAGATTGAAAATAGACTCGAAAACAGACGGAAGCCACTGTAAGAGTTGTGAGTTGTTTTTAAAGTTAGAGGATGTTACTGTAATTATAGTCGGATAAGAACTGTAAAGAGTTGTTCATCAAAATTCTATTGCAGTACCAGAGCAGCTAAGCAACACTAAGCTGAAAACCAAGTTGAGACAAAAGAGCTATGAGTTGAACCCATGGAATCAAAATCAAGACCACCTAATCACCTTTGATTCACTGATCCAATCCGTATGTCAGACCAAGGAGCTCCTGCACTGCACAGTTATTTATAGCGAGTACTCATGACATAACTTAGGGAGAAGGGTTTCTGGCATTCGGGCAAGGTCCCCTAGCACCTCATTATCTGCCGACGTGACCCAACTAAATCTTAAACCAAGAAAAAAGAAAAAATGAAATCTACTCACAGCTCAGTAATGAATCTTTCAAAATACACATACATTGGAAACCAAAACAAAAAGTCCAAAGCACAAAATGTTTTGTAACTTTACATGTGTTTTCCATTGAGATACTAGATTGAGGTCATATGGGGTGAAAGTTTAAACTGCACAGAAGCAAAGATGGAAACCTTTTTAAACGCAAATGGAGAAGATTTTCACCATCAGCTGTGTGCATTTCTCACATAATGGGGCGTACAGATGTTAAGCTGGAAAAGAAAAGCATGAATAACACTTTAGTTCAGGTACTGCAAAAATACATGTATTAGTCAAGTACTCTTATGGAACAAGACTTGAACAAATGCTTTATTTGGGTCTATGTAATACTCACACAAAACTCAGACA
Source organism: Erpetoichthys calabaricus (assembly GCF_900747795.2). Taxonomy (NCBI): domain Eukaryota; kingdom Metazoa; phylum Chordata; class Cladistia; order Polypteriformes; family Polypteridae; genus Erpetoichthys; species Erpetoichthys calabaricus. The sequence goes on along the minus strand of NC_041409.2, from coordinate 96,620,581 downwards.
AAACTTCTTGTTCCAAAGCGGATTCTAAACCAGGAGGAGGACCCACCACGAGTAATGTCAGGGTGGCCCTGCCTCCTGAGTCTCCACTCACAAAGCACACAGAATCGACGCACAGTCAAAGATACAGGACACGATTACTAAATCATAGACAAATATTACAGAAATGACATAAAAAAATAAGTGTTATGATCAACTCACTTGAAATATCCACAGAGGTGTGAGGCATTCACAAGCATCCAAGGAAGCAGGCCTGAATCCCACCAACCTGCCCAGAGGAGGTGCACGAAAATGCAGCCTAGCTTCCACTTGAGTGTTAGGCTTGGGCCCACACCAGGCAAAAATGCTCCTATCTCTCAAAGTTCAAAAATATACTCTGAAATTTCCTAAAATACACACAAAAATGCCCCACTAGGAAGGGGAAAACCATTAACCCCCTGGCTAGTATACGTAGAGTAGGTATCAAAAATCATTGTTAAAAGGACGTTTATTCAGAAAAGAAAAAAAAATTGGGAATGTGCTCCCCTCGAGTTCCTCATATTCTGAGATAGAGGAAAAGGTTGCGCGATATTTCTCAAATGTCATCTTTTTGTTTTTCATTATAACTAATTGATAATATCTATACATAATCATTTATCTCTATTTATAATCAAACTTTATACTGTATTAAAACAATATTTTCGCACCTAAGGAGGTTTAAAACTGTGGTGGAATTTTTTCATGATTACATATGCATTACCTCGATTACGTTCAAAGTAAAAAGAGTTATAGTCTCCTAAAAACAACGAAAAAGTGTTAGTATTATATAATATTTGTTGCAATAAATTGCTATAGGTAAAACTGCATTTAGTTACATTTAATTATGATAATGATGGCAGAAATAAAAAAAAATACAGTATCATAAAATTAAATGTATTACCAGAAACACGATGGGACGTAGCAGGTTATTGTTTCCATTACATCTTTATATTTACATGGCATGTTCAATGTTTACATGTTATTTTTAAACTGATGATGTATAAAATAAAATTAAATTAATAGTAGTTTTTGAAAGAATATGTGTTATAATGAATACAGTTTTTAATATCATGAACACATTTATATTTCCATGATACAAAAATTCAGATGGTTGTTTAAATAAAATATTACTTCCGGTTGAGTAATTCTTCTGAAATTTCTTATCAGTTTGTTTTTTATTATTATAAATATCCATACAAAATTTGAATCTGTAATTATAACCATAGTTTAATTGAAAGTCCACGAAAGTATTCAGTTAAAGTACCACTTCAGGTTGTCAGAAGTGGCCTAAAAGTTGATAGGATTCCTTATTTTTGATATAAAACAGGTATACAAAATCTCATTGACCGAAGCCAAAGTGTTTTCCAGTTATCGTGTTTACACACAGACAAACAATTTCAAATACGGTCTTTTCGGACTCAGGAAGGTCTAAAACATCAAGATTCATCAAAATCTCAAGGTAGAGTTTTTCATGATTCTTATACTTTTACAAGAAAGTAAAAAGCAAAAAACAAAGAAAAGTTCAAAAGAACAAAAAAGAAGCACAAATAAGTTATCTAAAATGCAATCCTAAGCAAATAAACTCCCAATATAAGATCCAGAATTTATAAACCAAAAACAGAGCAGCACAATATCAGAAAGCCAGTAAGTCCAAATATACATTGGAGAACTCACTGACCACCAGCCCCATACAATGTAACAAAGAGGGACTGCAATTCTCATGAGCTTATATAGGACTGGGAGCAGTCCATCAATGGAGACTGACAGGTGGCTCCACCTCCTGGGGAACCACCCTTAAAACACAAGAGACAAGACAGAAAAATTCTCTTTCAAAGAAACTAAATAGTATTAAAAAGTGACAAAAATTAATAAGTATATCTAGCATAAAACATAATACTATAGGATAAAACATGAACAAAAAAGGCATAAAAAAGAATTTAAGCATAAGCCAAGGGGGAACCCTTGAACGTGAGGTACAAGTTAAGTCTTATGTCACTGAGCTAGTTGAGGCATAGTCTATATCTATCTATCTATCTATCTATCTATCTATCTATCTATCTATCTATCTATCTATCTATCTATCTATCTATCTATCTATCTATCTATCTATCTATCCTGCCAAGTATACTAAAATTAAAGTCTATCCATCTATCTATCTATCTACAAAAACTCATATCTCTGTTTAGAGCCACTTACAAGCTCAGCTAGTGTGCTTGTGATCTCTGCCGCTGCGTCTTAGTTACCTATTACTATGCTGCCATCTAGTGATTAGCCATAGAATTCTTTTTTTGGTGGTAACTGCACATCAAAAATATCAATATAAATAGACAGTGTGTAGTCATAGCATTGCAAAATAGGTGCTGAAGTTTTGAAATGGCTAGATTTGTCACAAGTTGTATATTTTGTAGATCATAACAATGATCAAGATATTGAGAATCAGCTGGATGATGTGGAACCTGTCGACTCTGGCAGTGATTCAAATAGTGAAGTGATTGAGACCCATGATCCTCCAGTTGTGCATACTGATAATAACCACTCAGAAACCAAGTCTGGCCCTGCTGATCTTGTGGTGCCGACTGATGACATACCCCCTGGATTTACACCACAAGTGTTTGGGAACTTGGAATTACTAGCCACAGGTGGATTTTGAATGCTTTGATTCTACTGGATTGAACATTTCTATTAACCTAGTTGCCGAGTCTATTCCTATGGAATTCTTTGATTTATTCTTGATGGAAGAAATAATCAACTTGATGGCAAATGAGACAAACAGATTTGCAGACCAGTTTCTTGATAAATCAGCCTTGAAATGAAAAGGAAGGGCAAGTATCTGGCAACCCACAAAGGCACGCAAACATTCTGCTCTGGTTGACCTTAAACTGTCATCTTTTGATTTTCAGAAAGAAAGGCCAAACTTCAAATTACTTCAAGCCATACAGATGGACGAATCTTTGAAGGAGATGAGGTCCACCTGAGCTGCAATGTCGACGGAGATCCAGTTATGTGGAAATTTGAGCTGTACAAGACTGGTAACGAAACCCCTTACAGAGTAGAGATGAAGAAGAAGTTTACCATCAGCCCCGTGACTCTTTCACACAGCAGAGGGTACAGGTGTCGAGCTGTGAAAGGCGACCTTCAATCGAATTTTAGTGATCCCGTTCAGCTACACGTATTGGGTGAGAGACTTTCTTACTTACATGCTTACCTTAACTTCTCCCATTATACCGTACTGTGTTGGGGTCCTGAGCTAGTGATTATGTTTTTTTCTATCTAGTTATCATAGTTTGTTTGCGGAACTGATTTATTTGTGCGAATCCAAGAAACATGCAGTGGGCCGAGGGTAAGGGGAGGTGGGACATCAGGAGTAGGGAGCCGGACAGAGCCTTCCTCACTCATGTGCCAGTCTCCGTTTGAGTCGCTCTACCTCTCGCCACATATTGGAGCATACCTTGCCTCCTCTTAGCTAGCAATACCTCTTTGTTCAGCAGACATTATCATCTAGAGATTGCTAAGAAGCAACGTTTGACGTTTTTGAGAGAGAGATCACAGCTACAAGTGTTTTAGACTGTACCTACTCATTGGTATAGATATCACAGCCATGTGCTCTTCTTCTCACATGGGGGACGCCCTACCGTCTGTTGGGCCCTTGAGCAAGGCCCTTAACCTGCAATTGCTGAGCGCTTTGAGTAGTGAGAAAAGCGCTATATAAATCCAAAGAATTATTATTATTATTATTACCGTCAGAGCTGAACATGATCAGATACAGTGGCAACATTTGACTTTGGACCCTACCTACTTTCCACTTGGCTAGAGATACCTTGCAAACTTTGCACATTTTTGCCAAAGAGATCACAGCTACATTCTCACCCCTGATAGCAAAACCAAAAATCTTGTATCTCAAGAGGCCCTCGGAAACGAAAGCTATCAATATAAATTCTTCTCAGTACAAATTATTAAAGTTTTTTATTGATTTTTAAAGTTTGTCCCATTTCACTACTACATGGGTGGAGCCACAAGGGACAGCTAGTAATTTATAAAATTAACCTGTATCCTTTGTTTGTCCGACCATTCTAACTATGCTGTAACAGTCTGCTGTGAAAGATGCTCCCTCCTCAGCTTGGTGCTGCAGGTGAAATAAATGATGCAGATGGATAAGCTTTTCTCCTGCCTGATTACTAACTCAAAAAAGGTTTTGTCTTGTTAGAGCAATGGTCTCAAACTCTGGTCCTGGAGGGCTGAAGTGGCAGCAGGTTTTCATTCGAACCCTTTTCTTAATTGGTGACCAGTTTTTGATGCTAATTAACTTCTTTTCCTTAACTCCGGAGTTTGAGACCACTGTGTTAGAGAATAAGTTTCTTTCTTAAATTAAGATGTTGATTTCTACCACATCACCTCTCTTGTTCTTGCTGCTTCTTTAATGTTTCCTTCCCGTACGCTTCTGTGTCTTCCCCTCTGTCTTTGTCCTTCACCCTTCATCTTGTTTCACTCATCCTTATTATACTCTATGGCTGCCTTCACATTACAAGCCTTGTTGCCCAATTCCAGCTCTTTTGCTTAGATCAGATTTGACCGTCTTGACGATCCACATTCCTAAGTACAAGTGACCTTCTGTATCTCACTGTAATGTGAACACATCTGTCCTCAGAAAGGACACACATGTACACATTTATACATTTATATGTGAGTCATCTGCATTACCAATGACAAAAAGCTTCATCTTTGTGAGACAACTCGCGGTATTAAAACCAACAAAATGGATGCACTAGTAGGTAGTGTATGCAAAATATTTTGCTCTGGAGGGTGGCAAACAGATCATTAGCTGTATATGATTAGGTCAAAAAGGTGAGAAAAAAACAAAAGGCTAACTTCTTCTGTTTCCACAGCAATTGCTGGCACTGCTGCACCAAGAGATGTCTGGGTATGAGGAAGGAGCCAGCAGTGGTCCGAAGGCAAAAAATTGTATTTGAGTCACTTCAACTTGGGAATGTGCACATAGCCAACTTCCATATCACAGTCTTCTTCTTCTTCTTTTGGCTGCTCCCATTAGGGGTTGCCATAGTGGATCATCTTTTTCCACATCTTCCTGTCCTCGTCATCTTGCTCTGCTATACCCATCACCTGCATGTCCTCTCTCACCACATCCATAAACCTTCTCTTAGGCCTTCCTCTTTTCCTCTTCCCTGGCAGCTCTAACCTTAGCACCCTTCTCCCAATATACCCAGCATCTCTCCTCTGCACATGTCCAAACCAACACAATCTCACCTCTCTGACTTTGTCTCCCAACCGTCCAACTTGAGCTGACCCTCTTATGTCCTCATTTCTAATCCTGTCCATCCTCGTCACAACCAATGCAAATCTTAGCATCTTTAACTCTGCCACCTCCAGCTCTGTCTCCTGCTTTCTGGTCAGTGCCACCGTCTCTAATCCATATAACATAGCTGGTCTTACTGCCATCCTGTAGACCTTCCCTTTCACTCTTGCTGGTACCCGTCTGTCACAAATCACTCCTGACACTCTTCTCCACCCATTCCACCCTGCCTGCACTCTTTTTCACTTCTCTTCCACAATCCACATTGCTCTGTACTGCTGATCCCAAGTTTTTAAACTCCTCCACCTTTGCAAACTCTATTGCATCCTCACCATTCCACTGACCTCCCTCTCATTCACACACGTATTCTGTCTTGTTCTTACTAACTTTCATTCCTCTCCTCTCTAGAGCATATCTCCACCTCTCCAGGGTCTCCTCAACCTGCTCCCTACTCTCGCTACAGAGCACAATGTCATCAGTAAACATCATAGTCCAAGGGGACTCGTGTCTAATCTCATCTGTCAACCTGTCCATCAACACTGCAAATAAGAATGGGCTCAGAGCTGATCCCTGATGTTATCCCACCACCATCACTCCTACTGCTGTCCTCACCACTGTCACACTTCCCTCATACATATCCTGTACAACTCTTATATACTTCTCTGCCACTCCCGGCTTCCTCAAACAATACCACATCTCCTCTCATATGCTTTCTGCAGGTCCACAAAGACACAATACAATTCCTTCTGGCCTTCTCTATACTTCTTCATCAACATCCTCAGAGCAAACATCGCATCTGTGGTGCTCTTTCTTGGCATGAAACCATACTGCTGGTCACTAATCATCAGCTCAATTCTTAACCTATCTTCCACTACTCTTTCCCATAAGTTCATGCTGTGGTTCATCAATTTCATCTTCCTGTAGTTACTACAGTCCTGCACATCCCCCTTATTCTTAAATATGGGCACCAGTATACTTCTTCTCCACTCCTCAGGCATCCTCTCCCTTTCCAAGATTCCATTAAACAATCTGGTTAACTTGGAGTTCTTACATGTAGTCAGCTGAATCAGCAGATCACAAACTCCTTTTCTTGGGTATGAAATCAGTGCAGCCAAGGTAAGGGGGTACAGTTATTGATTAGGGATGCTGATTGGGTTTGAGCTTGGAGTGAATGGGACATTTAAATATCAGAGTCAGTTCTGTCCACTTTTAAAGGTTTGTTATAACAGAAATAACTCAGTTTTGCATAAAAATGTACAATGTCCAGATTAATTAAGAAGTGGTTAAGCAAGAATGAGCCTGTTTGGAGCGAACTGTTGTTTTGCATTGTAGCTTTGCATTTGTTCCAGAACTTAGCCTTATAAAATGAAAACTCATTTGTCTCCCCTCTTTTTTATTTTTTAGGGTTATCACTGGAAAATAAAATTCGACTGGCTATATCTGGTCTGGTGTTGGTTGTACTGCTGATCATTGTGGCTGAGTGTTTGTGGATCAAAGTGCGCTAACGAAGCTGGGTGTACTACAGGAGAAGGAGGATCAGAAAGTAACGCAAACTTGTAAATCAAGCTGATAACACTTTTAGTCTGTGATTACTTGTGATGGTTCAAAGATAAACAACCACAGGGTTTTGATCACTCTGCATGTTTTTTTTTTGTTAATTTTATCAAAAACGTTTGTTTCATTTCATTACAATGGAATGAAATCCACCACTTCTACTAGAGAAGACCTGTTTAATGCTCAAGATACTTTACATATTCATTTCAATGTGGAAATATGGAGCTTGCCTGACAAACTTTTGCTTGAGAACTCTTAAGGAGATACAAGACCTCAAAGCTCTGACAAAAATAAGTGAAGTTGTGAAGGCAAGCCATGGATTTCAAGCAGCAGTTTCTACTCTTTTTGAATAAGTTACACTTTCTTATTAAAGCCCATATGCACTGTTATCCCATGTCTCTGTTTTCTGCTTGCTTATAAAAATCTAGGCCTGATCTCTCATGCTATGACCTGTCCGCTTGTTGGCAGAGGTCATATCACCCAGGTCCACTCTCAACACCCTTCATCCCCTTCTCTTAACCTGTCATCCTAAGCATACCTGGACTCTCGTGTTAACTTGGACCCCCACAACACCCAACCTCTGATCCAGAAGCAGAAGGACTGAAAGCTTATGAACACTGGAAATGATCATTGACGTTCACAAAAATAGCCCTTCATTTACTCCACAGGGAAAAATTAAATAAACGTCTAGTCTTCTTGCTCCTCTTCATCTTTTCCCACTTCTATGTGGGGTCAATGTGCATGATCAATCTTCTCCAAACAGCATTTTCCTTTGCATGTTCTTTCACTTTTATCCATCCACCTCCACTTTGGCCTCCCTCATGTTCTCTTCCCCTGCACTTCCATTCCCATCACTCATTCACCCACATATTCCTTGTCTCTCCTCATCACACGTCCATACCATTTACTTTCTTTCTTAGATTCCTCTCCCACTTTTGTTGTACCTCTAATCGTCTCATTTCTTATTCTGTCCTTTTTTGTAACTCCACACATCCGTCTCAACATTCTCATTTCTGCCACATCCAACTTCTTCTCCTGCGCTCCTACGTCTCAGCTCCATACATTGTTGCTGGTCTTAAAAACTTCACCTTTAACTTCTGCCTTAATTTTTCGATCACACAATACTAATAATACCTTCTTCCAATTGTTCCATCCATACTGCACTTTATAGGTTGTCTCTGTATCTAGTTTTCCATCTTGGGCTACCACTGATCTGAGATATTTCAATTTATCCACTCTTTTCAATGGCAACCACCGCAGACTAATTTCTGAATCCTGATCATCATTACACCTCATATATTCTGTCTTCTTCCTAGTTATCTCCAGTCCTCTGTCTTCCAAATCCCTTCTTCATTCTTCCACCTTCATCTACATTTCCTCTCTTCTGATGCTACACAACACAATGTCATCAGCAAAAAGCCTGCACCAGGGCAATTAGTCTTTTAGATAGATAGATAGATAGATAGATAGATAGATAGATAGATAGATAGATAGATAGATAGATAGATAGATAAAACTTTATCTGTCCCCAAGATAAATTTGTTTTTTACATAAACACTTTAAATAAATGCATAAAAAATAAATACACACACACACTTTGGTCTGAACATACACCAGAATGACTATAAAGAAAGAACAGTGATGATTGTAGAGGCTCTTTGGTGCGGCAAAGGTCAATAAGCAATTCCTTGGTTTTGCTGATGTGATGTTAAGATGCAGACAATTCTCCTTTCACCAAGAAACAAAGTTCTCCACTTGACTCCTCTCCTCTGGCTCATCCCCTTTATCAACACAGCCAATAAGTACAGAATCATCTGTGACCTGACCTTCTGTTATATTTATAGTCGGAGGTGTACAGAGTGAAGGGAAAGGGAGACAGGCCTGTTCCTTATGGTGATCCAGTGTTGCTCACACAGTTCTTGAGTCTCACAAACTGTAGTCTGCCAGTCCATCATCCAGGACACCACAGGCTCATCCACCTACATATCTCTGAGTTTACCCCTTAACAGGGATGGCTGGATGGTACTGAAGACACTGCAGAAATCTGATGAGAGAATCTTTCCATCGGATGGTTCCAACGCTCTTTTATGCAAGATGACTTTTCCATATGCAGGAAAGCAGCCTGGAAGTAGAGCAGTGGCACCAAGTACCACCTCTACATACCAAATAAAGAAACAGAATAGAGGAGGGTTAATAATGGTTTAAAAATATTGTGATACTTATATTTCTGTACAAATGACTAACAAACAGAAATGCAGTATGCACAGCTTATCAGCAGTTCTAGTCAAGGTATCCTAGACTAAAGTTGCGAATCTTCGGTGTGAGTTAAAAGCTGAGACTAAACAGACATCTCTTGTATTAACAGGCAGGTCATTTCACAGCTTTGGGCCCCTATAACTTAAAGCTTAACCTCCCACTGTTATTTTATTAATCTTTGGAATCATAAGTAGTATGGCATCTTCAGATCTCAAATTGTGCTCGGATTTCTACGTAATGATAAGTTCAGGTAAGTACAAAGGAGAATTTTGGAATCTGCCCCAAACTTAACTGTTAGTCAGTATAAGGACTTAAGAACTGGAGTTATGTGTTTGTACTTTTTAGTTCTTGTAGTAATTCTTGTAGCAACATTAAAACAAATTAACTGAAAGCTGCATAAGAATGATTTGAACTGTCAGTGAACAACGCATTGCAGTAGTTAGTCCACTAGAAATAAAAAGTATCTTGCATATTCAGAAAACTTTAAAAATGTAACTCTATCTGCAATATATAAAGTAAAATCCGATATATGTTGTGTCAATTCCAAATACTTATACATTTAATTTGTGAAAATACCAAGTAACCATCTAAATATTTAAAGTTCAGTACTAAATGTGTCAAGCTAGGGTCTGTATCTGACTATATAAAATCATTTCTAAATATATTAAGCCAGTTTCTGAAAATATATAAAGTGCAAATTTGGTATATATAAAGACAAGGTCTGAACTTAAAGTCAAATTTGGTATGTTTAAAATCAGCATCTAAATATATAAAGTTTGTGTTAAATATATCAAGTTTTTGTCTGAATATATAATGTCAAATAATATATATGTTACTGTCAGTGTATGAAATGCAGGCAATGTATAGAATGCCTGGTGTGTTTAGGCAAAGTATGAAATACTCAAATTATTTTAATATTATACAGTATATACTTTCCCTAGGCATTGTATGTATTACCTAGGCATTATATAGAATGACAAATACTATTTAGGCAAAGTATTGTCTTTTGGCATTGCATAGAATGCCTAGGAAATGCGTGACATATTAATTGTTTCATACTTTGACATCCAATTTTCTAATTCTATACAATGCCTGTATTTCATACATTGCCGGTAACATATATAAAGTCAACTTATAATAATATAATATATATAAAATCAATCCAATAGATAAGAGGTCAGTTTTGATTCCATAAAATGAGTGACTATTCAAAATTAATCAAGTCTCAAGTTCCCACATATATATCATGTCATACACGTGCGCTTGGGAGTCAACCAAAGGGACCAGAAAACGCCAATCCCACGCCAGGCCGGGGGGCGGTAGGTTACACTAAACCTCTCTACAAATCTTACCTGTCCCGGCCCCAAGGGCGTAAACTTTCTGTCCCGGCCACAAGGACGTCACTTCCTAGGAACTGACTATAAAAACCCCTCATCCTTCATATTTAAACAGTTCTACTTTGGACCTGAATCTGTACACATTGTACTCAATTCAAAGCCTTTTGCAGCCAGGGAAACTATATGGGTGTCTGCCCCAAACCTTATTTGGGTGTCCAGTCGTTTATTTCACAATATATATATATGGTGTTATTGTATACTATACGCCCTGCCCGGGGTGTGTTTCCTGCCTTGCGCCCTGTGTTGGCTGGGATTGGCTCCAGCAGACCCCCGTGACCCTGTAGTTAGGATATAGCGGGTTGGATAATGGATGGATGGTCACATGATACATGATATATATATATGTGCTCTTCTAAGAACCTAATCACCCGTGGCTTTTGCACACACTAGCCCTTGGCCATATATCGATCATCACCAAACAGGGCACATGAACACTTTAAATAGCCTGCTTGAGTGATCTTCCACTTGCATCTTCCCATCTCCCAGACAGTATCTCTCTGAGAGCTGATTTGTGTGGCCATAAAATAATGTTTCGAATTAACCGCACAGATCAAAGTGGCACGCTTCAAAACTTTGGCTACACCAGTGTACTCTGATTCAAATCATCCATCATTGTCATATTTTACATAACAGGGGGATAGGAAGAAATGCCAAAGCCAGCTATATAGCTGTTATTTGTAGCCTCTTTCCTTTCTCAATGTCCATATTTTACCCCTTGTGTTCAACCCTAAGGACATCTAATGACATGCTGCTTGTTTACTGGAACTCTCTTTTATTTTCACTTCTTTATGTCAGCCCAGTGCTTTAACACCGATAAAGGATTACACAAAGCATCCTCTATACTTTTTGGGGACCATAGCTACGCCAGGAAAGAACAATCCTAGCTTCTCGGCTAAGCTAGTAGCCATAATCTGACATAGTAGACATCAAGACGAGTTGAATGGTATATCACATGGGGGGTTTACTTGCACAGGTGAGTTAGGAGATGACGGACAAAAAAAAAACCCACTAAAGTGAGGGCGGCACGGTGGCACAGTGGTAGCATTGCTGCCTTGCAGTTAGGGGACCTGGGTTCACTTCCTGGGTCCTCCCTGCGTGGAGTTTGCATGTTCTCCCCGTGTCTGCGTGGGTTTCCTCCCTCAGTCCAAAGACATGCTAAATTGTCCCTAGTGTGTGTGTGCCCTGTGGTGGGCTGGCGCCCTGCCAGGGTTTGTTCCTGCCTTGTGCCCTGTGCTGACTGGGATTGGCTCCAGCAGACCCCCATGACCCTGTGTTTGGATATAGCGGGTGGGAGAATGACTGACTGACTGACACTGAAGTGAATTCAGGACATTCAGTAGTAATTCTTATAAATGCACAAAGAGAACTGAGCCACACCTATCAAGGACAGGTAGTGCGTATTAGTGAAGAGTCGCCATTAGACCATTAGGAGCTCGTATTTCATTAATATGTTGTGTGGTCGTCTGAGGGAATGACAGGTCGAAAGGCAAGATCAGTGTTGGGTGCAGGTCCTTTTTTATTGTTTTAATGTACCAGTACTGCTTTCACCAGCAGATGGCACTTGGGAGCACAGATAACATGAAGGTCCTTAAACAAAACAACGTCATGTTGATAAACTTGCACGCAGTGGTGTAATGTACCTTGTAAATGCCAACTCTGTAGAAGAGGACACACGTTTTAATGTAGGGGATTCCATTAAAAGTGTCACACGTGACATGAAGAGGACTTTTGATGGAGCACTTTCAACAGCAGGGTTTGTAACAGTAGAATAGAGTATAGCAGGCCACAGAACTGAATCCTCATCATGCCTCATAGTTTGTCTTTCAAGGCACAGGTGGGAAAAAAGCTTTTATCATGTCACACCCACCCACAACATGCTTCAGGGGCTTATTGACTCCAGCAATCATATCTGGTTATGGGGCTGTTGCTTGTACACCTTCCACCTCCATGCAGAAAAAAGAAACTCCTCAAATGGGTTAAGGAAGGGTAAATATGGAGACAGAAACAAGCTGACCATCCTTGGATGGGCATCAAACCAAGTTTTTTATTTGAGCAGAGTGGTGAAATCTTACGTTGTCCCAGAACACCACAGCATTTGGCAAGCCTGGTGCAACCACTCGTCTCTCAATTTCAGGAATGAGAGCATTGAATAACTGATCCAAAAATAGTAGACGCCAATTTGTGAAGAAGGGCCCAATTGTTGGAACATTGTGGAGCACACACCCTGTTCAGAAATTGCACCCCACATGATGATGTTGCGTTCATGTTGTCCAGACACATCCACTGCCCCATGGGATTCCTGCCATATTGTTGAACCTTCTTGAGGTTTAAGCCTGCTTCATCAGCATACACAAATGTGTGCAGGGGTCTCACTGCCCTCGATCACTGTACTCAATATAAGGACATGCTTTACAGAACTTTACAGTAATTATGTGCAACTGTAGAAATGTACAGTGTGGCAGATGGCCGGGACCCATGTCTGGTCAGGATGCCCCTTTGACACTGGATCCGGGGGAGTAGTCATGGGATGCACACTACGTCCCCCAGAACACTTGTTGGCAGCCCCCCCCTGGGTTGCATCGGGGGCCAATATTTTGGAACCCCGGAGTTCATTCCTTGTTGGGCTCCATGGCCACCGCCAGGAGGAGCTGCACGGCCTAACGAGCCCATCTGGGCGGGAACGCAGCCACACCCAGAGGTGCAGTCAGAAGTAGGTCAACGAGCACCTGCAGCACTTCTGGGTGGGCTATAAAAGGAGCCGACAGTGACCACTCTGGGAGTCGGGAGGAGGAGGAGAAGAAGGACGACGACGACGACGACGACGACGACGACGACGACGACGACGACAACGCCTAGGAGGAGTGAAGGAAGAGGAGTGATTTTTGAGTGTTTTCTTTGGTGGTGTTTTGGGACTGTGTTGGACCTGTGGGACAAGGTCCTGGCACACTTCTCTTCATTGATGATGGAGCTGCTGATGGCAGTGGCACAATGAATTCTGAGGTGTGTAGAAACATCTGATCTGCTCAAGTTCCAGTAGATGCCTCATTACAAGGCGCTTCATCAGGTAACAAGATCATGAGCCAAAAACACTACTAAGGCAGAACAGGAGTTTATCAAACCTAAAAAATGGTAAATTCTTGAATGGCCAAACCAGTCATCTAGATTTCAATCCAGTTGAGCAGGGCTTCCATGCACTGAAGAGAACACATAAGGGGACAAGCCCCCCCGAGACAAGCGGGAGCTGAAGATGGCTGCAATAGAAGCTTGGCAGTGCATCACCAGAGAAGTCCCTCAGCACCTGGTGATGTCTATGAATCTCAGACTTCAGGCAGTCATTGCATGTGAGGGATACGCGACAAAGTACTAAATATGACAATGGCTTAAATAGACCTGCCATTGCTGTGTGCCCATTATGATGCCCTGAAATGGGAGGATCGTGTTGAAAAAGTGTCATGTGTGCCAATCCCGTTAAATGAAAGTCTGAAATGTGCTCTTTAATCACAAGTCTGCATTATTTGATTTGTTTTAACTGTGGAGCAGAGGGGGGAAATCAAGGAGAATTGCAAAATATTATGGAGGGCACATATATATGTGTATATATAATTGTATACAATCTATTATATACTGTGCATATACACATACTGTACATATTGAATGGTATGTTTTCATTTAAGTTTGTAACCTTTGCAAATGTGTTTAGCAGTCAGCGTATGAATAGGAAGTTGAATATATAAAAATAAACTGAATACCATGACAAAATAACGGAAGAGTAAAGTACTGTTTTAGCACTGCAAGCAAAAAATACACTTTGTAAATTAACATAAAGAAAGATGAAAACAGCAAAACATTCAATGTGGTTTTTCACAGTGTCAGCATTGTGGCCTGTCGTCATTTCCTGAAATACCCAAAACTTCAACAGAATGGCTTCCGTTAAAAGATTTTCAGCCTGGTCAGTTCTCCTAATTCACAACTGAAGAATGCGCGCCATTGAACTTCACCTGCTTCTTTGTAAGTACATGGTTTACTTTTTTATGCTTTCATAGTTAATTGGTTCTGGCATCCTCACAATCGATCTGCTCTCATTATAAGGAAAGCGTTTTGACAGAAAATGAAGTTGTGAGCACCGAGAAATGTCAAATAAATGAGGGATGCTGATCTCAGCAGTGCTAATCAGACTCGACCCCTACTAACGCTGGCTAAACTACTGGAAATGCTGCTGTTTATGTCTTGGTTTATCTTATTTAGTTTTTAAGTTTGCAGTGTATTTTAAGTTTATGGCTTTCATGTCTCTAGTTCTACTGATGACTTTGATGTCTCGTGGCTTTAGCTGTATTGACCTGCTTCCTCAATTTAAATGTTTATTCTAAAATGTTATTGATTAGATCCTTAGGTTTTGAAAAAGTTCTGCACAGATCCTCTAAGTGAGAATTAGTTTTTTTCCAGTTTAAAATAGTATATAACATCAGTTACTCACTGACTTAGAATAGGAGAGTTAGGATTCTTCCAGTTGAGCGAGATAAGTCTACATGCCAATAGTGTAGTAAAGGCAATTACAGTTTGTTTGTCGTTCTCCACTTTAAGCCCTCTGTGAGCCCACCAAACACAGCTGTTAGTGGATTAGGAGGGATTGTGACTCCAAGGCTGTCTGAGAGGTATTTAAAGATTTTGTTCCAGAATGATGTTAATTTGGTGCACACCCAAAACATGTGACCCAGTGAGGCTGGAACTCAATTGCAGCATTCGCAGGTTTAATCTTGCCCTGGAAACATTTTGGACAGATGTGATAGATATATAATTTTCATCCATCTTCTTCCACTTATCCGAGGTCGGGTCGTGGGGGCAGCAGCTTGAGCAGAAATACCCAGACTTGGCTCTCCCCGGCCACTTCTTCTAGCTCTTCCGGGGGAATCCCAAGGCATTCCCAGGCCAGCTGAGAGACATAGTCACTCCAGCGTGTCCTGGGTTTTCCCCGTCGACTATCTGACTGACCCTCCTCTCCCGGACCCCCAAATAGACTTTTCCAGGGAGGCTGAGGAGTGTGATTCCTCTGTAGCTAGAACACACCCTCCGGTCTCCTTTCTTAAAGAGGGGGACCACCACCCCGGTCTGCCAATCCAGAGGCACTGTCCCTGATCTCCATGTGATGTTGCAGAGGCGTGTCAATCAAGACAGTCCTACAACATCCAGAGCCTTGAGGAATTCCGGGCGTATCTCATCCACCTCTGGGAACCTGCCACCAAGGAATTTTTTGACCACCTCGGTGACCTCAGTCCCAGAGATGGGGGAGCCCACCTCCGAGTCCCCAGGCTCTGCTTCCTCATTGGAAGGCATGTTAGTGGGATTGAGGAGGTCTTTGAAGTACTCCACCCACCGACCCACAACATCCCAAGTCGAGGTCAGCAGTGCACCATCCCTACCATATACAGTGTTGACACTGCACTGCTTCCCCCTCCTGAGATGCCAGATGGTGGACCAGAATCTCCTTGAAGCCGTCTGAAAGTCGGATATATATATTTTGAGTTGAATAATTGTATGCTTTGCACATATGGAGCTTGAATGAATTCTCTACATTGCTACCTTCCACTCCTTTTCTGAGATGTTGAGTGAGAGATCCTTTTCCCACTGTACTCGGATCTTTGAAAGGGAGGGACATTTGTATATTACAGAAATGCTGTCCGAGTCCTTGAGACAGCAATATTTTTTCCGGAATAGAGGCTGGTGGGAGGTGAGTGAAGCACTATTGGATTGTTAGTATATTGGTGATGACTTATACTCATTGGGGTACAAAGCAAGGAATATAAAGAATTACTGCAGGATTTTATTTCTATTGTGGACCAAGCCTGTGTCTGTTCCTCTATTTCTGTCCATGTCCAGGTTTTTATAGTTTGTATATTTGCCGCCCAGTTATGAAACTGAAAGTTAGGTAGAGCCATGCCACCTTCTGTCTTAGATCTTTGTAGGGTCGCCCTTTGGATACGTGGATGCTTTGAATTTCAAATAAATGAGGCTATGATTGAATCTAATTTCCTAAAAAATGATTTATTGTTGTATATTGGAATGTTTTGAAATAGAAAAAGAAGCCTAGAAAGGATATTCATCTTGACGATGTTAATTCTTTCTTTCTTGAAGTAATGGCTGCTTCTCTGCCATATCAGACTACTGGCACACGGCTTTAGCTTGACAGAGTGGATCTCAGCTTCTGCTCCACAAGGAGAAGAGAATTTCACCTTTTCACTTCCTCATGGAGAGGGCGGCACACAGCTTGTTAGTTTCTGAGAGAAGATTTTAAGAGGTCATTTTGGAGAATGTGGCCAGAGTCCCACAGTTCTCTTGGATTCCCTAGAATATATCAGTGAGTGTGTTTCAATTCCCAGTTCTCCAAGCTTCTCTTTGCTTCTCCATTTCAGAGATGGGGTGCATGTCGTTTTAAAGGAAGGTTGAATCTTCTTTGAACTGGACTAAAGTCACTTCCAGTTATGAGTGTCCTCTAATAGGCAAGTTATTCTCTCCATCCTGGTTATCAACCTTTGAATTACGGGTTTCTTTTCAGGCTGGAGTCTACTTTCGTGCTCTGTTGCTTGAGAGCTATACAGAGATACACAGAGAGGCCCTCAGCAAGATGTCAGGTCATCTCTGATTCCCCCTTGTGCTCAAAGTCAATACATTAATAAACCATAAAACCAGGGTGAAAAGTGTAGGTTCAATGAAGAAATCCATTTAAAACCAAGGTTAAAATCAATAATGGCTGGAAGCAGTCCTTTAAAAACCCAGTGCCTTCTTTTAGCTGGTGGCTACCCTGCTTCTCCCATCCGGGCCCTGCAACTGGGGAGTCGCCCTACCTGCAGCTGACCTTCTCCTACTGGTCTGGTAGCTTTCCAAACCCTGGCTCCGTACGGCTCCCTCCAGACCAAGACTTGGGTGCCCCAGTGACCAGGTTGCTCATGCTAGGGCTTCAACCTCCCAAGCCTCCAACTCCCGCTGCCTTCCACGGCCTTATGCAGCAAGCCGTCTGCGATCATGGTCACGGCAGGAGTGACCCAATCCACCTGCCCCCGAGTGCTGGCCAAACACCCCACCAGGGCTCTCCTCTCAGCTGACTGCAACCACCAGCGAGCCTACTCTTGCTCGCTCGTTCACACACCGGCTCTCTGTACCTCCTGCCATCCTCTTTCCACTAACCTCCATTCTTTTCTTTTTTCGTCTCTTCCCTCCGCACTCGTGCTTCTCCTATTTATAATGGGAACGTGGCACCAGTGCGATGATTATCAGTTCCCAAAATCAATTACAGACATGGGCGATTCCACACCTGTGCACTTCAGTGCAGAAATGCCCATGCCCGTATCACGCCTGGGAACAGTGCCGGTCACACTACCACGCCCCCTCTTTAAGCCGCAAGTGCAGCGATTATTTATTTAAAAACCGGGCTTTCCTTTAGAGCCACAGACCCACTATATCACAGGGGACAGTGCGTGCTGAGGCACAGTGTGCAGAAGTCGGCAACTTTCTGCAGAGTCAATAGCTACAGACCTCCAAAAACTCAAGAACAGTGTGTAGAGAACTTCATGGAATGGGTCTCCATGGCCAAGCAGCTGCATCCAAGCCTTACATCACCAAGTGCAATGCACAAATGTCAGATGCAGTGGTGTAAAGCAAACCGTCACTGACTCTAGAGCAGTACAGATGTGCCCTATGGAGTGACGAGTCTGGGTGTGGTGCTTGCCAGGAGAACAGTACTTGCCTGACTGCATTGTGCCAAGTGTAACATTTGGTGGAGAGGGGATTATGGTGTGGGGTTGTTTTTCAGGGGTTGGGCTTGGCCCCTTAGTTCCAGTGAAAGGAACTCTCAGTGCTTCAGCCATTTTGGACAATTTCATGCTCCCAACTTTGTGGGAACAGTTTGGGGATGGCAACATCACTGCACACGCACCAATGCACAAAGCAAGGTCTTTAAAGAAATGGATGAGCAGGTTTGGTGTGGAGAAACATGACTGGCCTGCACAGAGCCCTGACCTCAACCTGACAGAACACCTTTGGGGTGAATTCGAGCAGACACTGCAAGCGAGCCAGGCCTTCTCATCCAGCATCAGTGCCTGACCTCACAAATGCTCTCGTGGTCACAAATACCCATCAACACACTCCTACAACACATTCCTTCCCAGAAGAGTTGAAGCTGTTAGAGCTGCAAAGGGTGGACCAACTCCATATGAAAGCCTATGTATTAAGAATGGGAAGTCATTAAAGTTCATGTGTGAGTAAAGGCAGGCATCCCAAAACTTTTGCCAATCTAGTGCAGGCAGATCCTCGTATGAAGAGTCCAGTTGCTTACTTGGAATGAAAGATTGAGGGGTTTTGTGCATCTCTTGTGTCTGTTGAATCTGCTGCCTTCGCAGGCCTTGTGTGCCGCTGAGACCTAGCAGAATGGGCAATGCCCAAATTGTCCGGTATGGCTCAGGCGAATTCCTGAAAGGCAACAAAGTGAAAGGAACATTTTGGAGGAGCCACAAATGGGCTAGTAAGAAGAGATTTGCTGAATCACAGGTTCTACCAGAAAACGTTTGGTGTCCCCTGCTACAAGTAACATGAAACGTTTTCTGGTAGAACCTGTGATTCAGCAAATCTCTTCTTACTAGCCCATTTGTGGCCTCTGGATTTCTTAATTCAGAATCCTACCTGACTCGCGTGCAGATAATACCCAACTCACCATGAAGATCTCCCCTTTGATGTCCCCATGGTGAGTTGGGTATTATCTGCACGCGAGTCAGGTAGGATTCTGAATTAAGAAATCCAGAGGCAGCAAGCTGAAGAAGAACTGAATGTTGAGGATTGCTACACTACAGGAGGCTGCAGAGAGCTCAACTTGCCACCAAACAGAGCAGACTGCATGGGTTTAGAGAAGCAGGAGCACATCAAGAGTAGCTTGAAATATTTAGAAGATTGCTGTGGTTAATGGTGACATAGTCAGTGGTGTGAGCAAGAAGAAAACATTCAGAGAGAGAAATGCAGCACAGATAGTAAACATATTGTCATCATGTTGAGAACATAGGCTGAAAACTCTGTTTTGCAGGTAATATGTTTGCTTCTAGACATAAAATATATGTATGTCATGGCGGAGATGTAGAGTTGGACAGCCTCTTCAGAAGTAGATTGTAAAGAGGAGGAACCAAGTAGAGATGAGGCAACGAGGCTGCCTCATTGGGAAGGAGATGATGGCGGGGTAAGGTGATAGGATGAAATGGACAGGTCAGTAGAGAGTGATTAGAAATTGTGAACTCAGATGATGAAACATCTCCTTACAAGTCCTTGAGAAATGAGAAGATCCAGAAAAAGTCCATCAGACTGAGTTAGTGTGACAACAGTTAGGCTGGGAAAAAAATGACTGAAGGGCAGGCAGCATGGATTCTGAACTCATTGAGGATAATGATTCTATGAGCATTGGAATATAACACAGACAGGAAATTAGAAAATTTAGAGATGAAGGCAATTAATAGCAAGGAGGACAGCAGACCACAAGAAGGAGAAGGCAGCACAAAGTTTAAGAACAATGCAAGATAAAAAAAAACGGTGATGGAGTCATTTGATTAGGCACAATAAGAGAGGTTGGGCATCAAATAAAAGATGTTTGTTGTTTGTAGATGAGTGCAGAATTGGCTCAGACACAGGAAGTAGAGGGTGATGGTGTGAGGGTGAGGGACTTTATCAGAATTGTCTGGTGTCAAGAGTGGTGTCCCACAAGGGTCATTGCTGGAGCAGCTGATAATTTTAATATATATAAATGATTTAGATAAGAATATAAGTAACTAGATGGTTAAGTGTGCAGATGATACCAAGCTAGCTGACTGGCAGATCATTGAGAATCTGTTGGATCATCACAGAGGAACTTGGACAACAGACAGTCTTGGGCAGATTTGTGGCAGATGAAATATAATGTAAATAAATGTATAGTATTACACACAGAAAGTAAAAATATTAGGTTTGAATACACTATGGGAGGTCTGAAAATTGAATGTGCATGTTATGTGAAGGATTTTAGGAGTCGTAGTGGACTTGACACTAACAACTGGCAGTGTTTGGAAGCCATTAAGAAAACAAACAGCATGTCAGGTTATATAGCACCCTGACGTGTGGAGTACAAGTCCAAGGAGGTTCTACTCAAGCTTTATAACACACTGGTGAGGTCTCATCTGGAGTCCTGTGTGCAGTTTTGGTGTCCAGGCTACAAAAAGGACATAGCAGTGCTAGAAAAGGTCCAGAGAAGAGCAACAAGGCTGAGTCCAGAGCTACAGGGGTTGAATTATGAGGAAAGATTAAAGGAGCTGAGCCTTTAAAGAAGATTAAGAGGAGACCTGACTGAAGTGTTTAAAATTATGAAAGGAATTAGTCCAGTGAATCGAGACGGTGACTTTAAAATGAGTTCATCAAGAACATGGACACACAGTTGGAAATTTGTTAAGTATAACTTTCACACAAACATTAAGAAGTTTTTCTTCACACAGAGAACAACAGACACATGGAACAAGTGACCAAGTAGTGTGGCAGATTTTAGAGACTTTCAAAACTCGACTTGATGTTATTTTAGAAGAATTAAGTGGATAGGACTGGTGAGCTTTGTTGGGCTAAATGGCCTGTTGTCCTCTAGATTGTTTTAATGTGCAAATAATGCAATTTATGAAATTAAACAAGTACAATCTCAAACTAAGCATAACAGATTATTACTTTATTATTAATTCAAGAAGAAATAAGCCAGAGTACAGAATCCATGTGAGAAAAAATAAGCACTTCCCAATATTGTTAAACCATATTTAGCAGTGATCATTTTCTATATATGTTTATTTCTTGGCCCCATTTAATATCTGCGTTTATGAGGCCCTGTTTTTAAATAAAGAGCCAGGATCCTTTAGGAGCTCCCAGACTACCTGACCTCCCAAACAGATGATATCATTTTATCTCATTCACCTACAAGCAATTATTGATTTACGGGATTGCCGTTTTTCAGTAAGAAGGAACACTTCCTTTATCTTCCCACTAACACACTTGAATGAACTTTCCCTTTCCACATGTGAACCTCATCATGTCTCTCTCTGTCATGAGTCATTCCTATACCACCTTTGGCCTGGTAGTCCGTTACCTGTCAGGTACATTAGACATCGATGAGCTGTCAGGTTGGTCCTCTTTTTCAATCCTTCCATGTTTTTTCATTCTCCTTAGGCAGAAACATTAATGATTTGAGGACTTGCCCTTCAATTTCATATTATCAAGGATGAAGTGAAAAGCCACGTCAATAGACCTTCTCTATATAGGAAACAAGAAAGACAACTGCAAAGGTTAGAAACATCTGAGGAACAAAGGTAACTACTGTGGATGCACAAAGACAGAGGGATGTAAGGACTAGCATATCTATTGGACAGACCTTCATAACTACACAACATTACCATTGTACCATTAAGCCTGTTTTCATACACACGTGTTTTGCTACACTAGTCTTTCCTATTTTATTAACTTAACAAATGAAAGGGCTGATTTCTTTGTTTTCTGTCATGGTTTTTGAGAGGTTGTTGAATCAGAAAGGACACACTGTCCTGGGAAATGGTCATTTGCAGCACTATTACTATTGTCATGATGCCTATGCCTTATGAGTTTGTAACAGATCTTTAATTTATTTTGTAGTTATTGTAGATTTGTTTTTTGTGAAGTTAGGGAAGACTTCAGAGGGCATCACAATGAATGTCTTTGTTACCTGACCAGTATGACATGGTGATGAGTTGTTCAGTTTTTTTTGTTAGATGTGCCAAAACAACATTTAATACTTGACTTTTCACAGGCTTGCATCATGCCACTTCTTTTTTTCACAAGTGATGCCACAGTTTCGTTGAGCTTCTAAACAGCTTATCTGATTATAGGTTTTCACACCCTTCCTCCAAAAACTCGCATGTCTCCTTAGACAAAATGACGCACGCATACACAGAGACATGCACAACTGTAACGAAATAAGAGCACTTCCTCGTTTGGACTAGTCAAAAGTGATATATTTTTATTACTTGTTATTATTTTAACAAAACATGCATGGCAAGGATCCTCCATAGGCCCTGTGGTTGAGTGAGGAGTCACAAGTCTGTTTGATTAATGCTGGGGTGCCAGCTGGTCGTCCCCATTTACTTCAAACAAAAACGGAATCAAAAGTGTGAGCGCTCAATGGCACGGAGGAAGAAAAAATAAATAGCAAAACAAAAGGAAGCCAAATGTAGGCTTTACGTTAAGTTCTTTCAGGAAGGTTAATCGTGCAGAAGCTCAGTCCTGTGCCACGCACTGACACTGTAACTACTATGTAATTACCTGTATAAGTACAGTGTAACTATGAGTTATTACTCCGTACTTACTGTGTAATACAAAGTAACATTACAGTTGATTACTCAGTTGTCATTGCTATTCCACAGTTTATATAAGATAGATAGATAGATAGATAGATAGATAGATAGATAGATAGATAGATAGATAGATAGATAGATAGATAGATAGATACTGTTATTAATCCCAAGGGGAAATTCATATACTCCAGCAGCAGCATACTGATAAAGAAAATAGATAGATAGATAGATACTTTATTATTAAATTAAAGAGTGATAACAATGCAGGTATACAGACAGACAATAACTTTGAACAATTTTAATGTTTACCCCCCCAGGTGGAATTGAAGAGTTGTAGTTACATACCCTGATGTTTTTATTACATTTTGAAAGTACAGATACAATGTAACTATGTAAGTACACTTGTTTTTGGATCAGTGATAAATTGTTACATTGTAATTATATTAACTGTGGAATAACAATGACAACTGAGTAATTAACTATAACGTTACAGTTCGACATCCGTGGCAGAGCGACGGGCACTGAGCAGACTCCTGTCAATTATGGAGAATCCACTGCATCCACTGAACAGGATCATCTCCAGACAGAGGAGCAGCTTCAGTGACAGACTGCTGTCACCGTCCTGCTCCACTGGCAGACTGAGGAGATCGTTCCTCCCCCACACTATGCGACTCTTCAATTCCACCCGGGGGGGTAAATGTTAACATTATACAAAGTTATTGTCTGTCTGTATACCTGCATTGTTATCACTCTTTAATTTAATATTTTCTTTATCAGTATGCTGCTGCTGGAGTATGGGAATTTCCCTTTGGGATTAATAAAGTATCTATCTATCTATCTATCTATCTATCTATCTATCTATCTATCTATCTATCTATCTATCTATCTATTTATCTATCTATCTATCTATCTATCTATTTTGTATTACACAGTAAGTACGGAGTAATAACTCATAGGTACACTGTACTTATACAGGTAATTACATAGTAGTTACAGTGTAATTATGGACACTTAATGTAAAGTGTTACCACACCTCCTCTTATAGGTGGGAGACTGGAAGGGGTGGAGTCAGGTGCCCACACAGTGCTGCGGAGGGAATAGGAGAGAACATGATTAGTGACAGTGCTCCCTCTCGGCCTGGGGTGGTATGACATACCTAAGAAGACCCCTCAGGCTGATCAACAGACGCACATGTGTGACAGCCCTCTGAAAATGGATTTAATCCTTGTTTGTCTGGATTCCCTTCTCTATTTCATTTTAGCCTATTAAACTGTATTGCAGCTGTGTTTAATTTGTTCTTCAAGTCATGGAACTAACAGGATGGAAGAGCATTTCCCTCACCACAGCACAAAGAGAAGGCCATTGTTGCGAGGACTGGTGTCTCTGATTATTTTCTTTGCCTTTGTCTGACATCGTTTTGTGTAGATTTCCTTGAAGTCAGAGAGAGCACACCCAATGATAAGTTCAGCTGGCCACTCTCTCCGGAGCCGTGTGTTGCTGCACTCTGTTTCTAAACCAGGTGGTGACACGTCCTGTCAGGATACTTTCAATTGTAATTGAGGGCAGCCTAAAATATCTCAGGCATGTGAGGTGCTAAAGATGCCGCTGTGCCTACTTCACCAGCGGTCAATATGCTTGAACCAGGTCAGGTCCTCTGTGATGTGAACACCAAGGTGCCCTCTCCATCTGAGTGTCATTAAAGCTGAAGTGGTGGTCGTTTCTCAGCTGTTTTCTAACAAAGTCAACAAGCAGCTGCTCTGTCTTGCTGCCATTTAGGAGAGGACTATTGTCCTGAAGGGTTCAGATGCAGGTTCATGAGCTTGGTGATGAGTTTAGAGAATTTGATTGTGTTAAGTGTCTAGTATATGTATATAGAGTTCTCACAGTTTCCTCACTTGTTGTCCAGGTAGGCTACAGCTTTACGTAATA
This sequence comes from Erpetoichthys calabaricus, assembly GCF_900747795.2. Lineage (NCBI taxonomy): Eukaryota > Metazoa > Chordata > Cladistia > Polypteriformes > Polypteridae > Erpetoichthys > Erpetoichthys calabaricus. Next base: position 96,595,760 of record NC_041409.2, on the reverse strand, counting down.
TAGAGGCTTCATTCATGGACCTACTGGAGCGATATGTGAAATGTAATGGATCTAGCTCTTTCGGCAGTGAAGAGCATATGTAATTCTTGACTAGCCTCTTGAAAGACTCCATTACGTGATTCCTAAGGTGCAGGGACAATGGTGAACCTTTTAAAGCATGTTGGTGCGACAGATTGGGTAAAAGAAAGATTGAATAATACTGTGAACACTGGTGCAAGATGATTAGCGTAGATCTTGAAAACACGTCCCGGAATGGCATCTGCCAAATTGCAGAAAAAATGGGGTGCAGTGAATACTTTCTGGAAGCACAGTCTATGAGATAAACAGGATATGCACCTGTTTATTAATTTTAGGTTTAAATTATGCTCATGTCTTCTGCTCAAACGTTTCTCATGCTGAAAATGTCAAGCATATTTTACTTCTGTCTATTAGTCTCCATTTTATTTTATGTAAGTTGTTGTAATCTCAGTCTTAGTTGTATTCTTTATTTCTGTGTCACTAGTCTGTGGGAGACATGCAAGTAACAATTTCATTTTACTATATAAACCTGAAATAAACTTAAACATACATTTTTTTTTGTTTGTTTTTTTATAAATTTTATTTTTCTATATATAGTATGTCTGAAAATGATTTTTTTTCCCTGAATGCACAGTTTGATCCATTCATTCAGTCACTCTTGTTGTTATTCAAACACTGCCTGGCATTTGATTTGTTTGTGGTGCAGTATTGTCAAAACTTGCAAAACTTATATTGACTCAGGTTTGTCAAGTCTCTAACATTCACCATATTACACCCTGTGATTTTAAACTTTACTTTTTAATAAATGATGCATGTATTTATTTATGCCTTTTTATCGATTAGGAGTTTGGAAGGAAAGGATGTAAGCTCTGGAAATAAATCTTCATGACCTACAATACTTCAGATAAGCTTTAAGCCCCACATGATATTTAGAGTGTCAGGAGCGATTTGTGACAGACGGGTATCAGCACGAGTGAAAGGGAAAGTCTACAGGACGGTAGTGAGACCATCTATGTCATATGGGCTGGAGACGCTGGCACAGGAGACAGAGCTGGAGGTGGCAGAGTTAAAGATGCTAAGATCTGCATTGGGTGTGACGAGGATGGACAGGATTAGAAATGAGGACATTAGAGGGTCAGCTCAGGTTGGACAGTTGGGAGACAAAGTCAGAGAGGCGAGATTGCGTTGGTTTAGACATGTGCAGAGGAGAGATGCTGGGTATATTGGGTGAAGGGTGCTAAGGATAGAACTGCCAGGCAAGAGGAGAAGAGGAAGGCCTAAGAGGAGGTTTATGAATGTGGTGAGAGAGGACATGCAGGTGATGGGTGTGACAGAACAAGATGCAGAAGCCACGACATTAAGGAAGAAGATGATCCGCTGTGGCAATCCCTAACAAGAGCAGCCAAAGGAAGAAGAAGATTTTGCTTCACTTGTTTTGGTGGAATATTTTTGTCATGATTTTTGCATTACGCAACACTGTTTGCTATACTCACGTGACAGCAATTGCACTTGAGACGACACAGGATGCTCTCTATAAACATGGCAGTGCTCGCAATCTTTTAGAACATTAGAACAATCCAGACAAGAACAGACCATTCAGCCCAACAAAGCTCACCAGTCCTGTCCACTTATTTCTTCCAAACAAATGATCGAGTTTTGAAAGTCCCTAAAGTCTTACTGTCTACCACACTACTTCGTCGCTTATTCCAAGTGTCTATCATTCTTTGTATAAAGAAAAACTTCCTAATGTTTGTGCAAAATTTCCTCTTCACAAGTTTCCAACTGTGTCCCCGTGTTCTTGATGAACTCATTTTAAAATAACAGTCTCGATCCACTGGACTAATTCCCTTCATAATTTTAAACACTTCAATCATGTTACCTCCTAATCTTATTTTGTTTAAACTGTAAAGGCTCAGCTCCTTTAATCTTTCCTCATAACTCATCCTCTGTAGTCCTGGACTCAGCCTAGTCGCTCTTCTCGGGACCTTCTCTAGTGCTGCTATGTCCTTTTTGTAGCCTGGAGACCCAAACTGCACACAGTACTCCAGATGAGGCCTCACCAGTGTGTGAGTATAAAGCATCAGCATCACCTCCCGTGAGTTGTACTCCACACATCAAGGCGCTATATAACCTATCATTCTGTTTGCCTTCTTAATGGCTTCTGAACACTGACAGGAAGTCAACAGCTATCTTATAGATACCTTATCTGTTAATTGGTGCACACAAATAGTTTTCATGTTATTTAGTGAAAGTTAGTTTGTAATCTAAGTAGGCCCTGCTGCTCGGTTTGTTTCTTTGGTTTAGATGGCTTCTGACTTTGACTTATGACATTGATTTGCCCCTCATTCCAAGCTGATTGATCTCATTCTGACTCTGGTATTTTTGACTCTCACTATTTCTTTTGACCATGATTTCTTGTTTGTCTTTTATTTTCTGGTCTCCTCTCTCCTGCAATAATCCTCAGTCATTTTGAGTGTCCTTAACATACCTAATGTGAGTTTGAGGCAGCAGAGGTGCAGTAACATTACAGTAAGCACTTTTAAAGCGGATAATTTCCTAAGTAGACTCTTTAATCTGGTAGGTTAATTAATGGTTCAATGAAATTTAAAAAGGAGAATCTCCAGATTCTGAGAGATGTTCTCTTTTGATCATTGATCAACCACCATCATTGATCACACACAGTATCAATGCAGTGAAGCAGAAAGGGTCCTGATTGAATGTAGCGTACTCTGTACACGTCATGATTCTGCACTTATACTTATTTTTAATTTAACATAAGAAATGTATTTCTTCAGGAACATTAAGAACATGTAGATTCCAGTTTTACTGTCATTTTGCAATTTTATACTGACTTTGACTAGTTTATTTTATTGTTTTCTTTACATTTACTACAATACTATTTTGTGCGCAGCAGTTTTCAATACAGCTGTGCTTTTCATGGTAAGTCATGTGAATCACAATTGTCGCTGCTTGTCATGTCAGTCATCATGCCAATCAACATGTTTGCTATCCCTTGGTGGATATCTCTTTGTTCAAACTCCATATAGTTTATTACTTTCAAAAAGTAACTAAACTCTTTGAAGCTAATCAAGTGTTTATGGCTCTGACTTTCTTTTGTTTTCATTTTCAGTTTTTCGGTTTGTCCCTTAAGGATCAGGTTTCTGTATTATTTTCAACTGTTTTAACCTCTTACGCTCTCCCTGACTATTACCTCACCTTCCTCTCACAATACGTCCAAGCTACTCTCACAGCAGTACTGAATTACCCGGAACAGAATTAGGTAGGAGAACCAGAGAGAAAGAAAGGGAGAAGTGCAACATGTCAAGATGAGCTGTATGTAAAAATAAAAATAAAAAATAATAAGCATACAACTGAGTCACATTTTGAGTAGTGACAGGAAGACAAAAAACAAAACAAAAAGAAAGGAGAAACTGCACTCATTGCAAATTCCGAACAAGCTCAATTCCTAACTCCAATCAGTCAAAGTAGGCACTTACGTGTTTCACTTTATTAGCTCCTAAATGAGAACTAGAACACCTCAGTAGTGAACAAAAACTGAAAGGGAAGAAACTTACGCAACTTTATGAAAAAAGTGCAACATGTCAAGATGACCTAGCCCGTAACAAAGAAATATTTACAAATGTACAACTAAGTTATCTGAATTTTGGTAGTGACAGGGAGACGATAGATAGATAGATAGATAGATAGATAGATAGATAGATAGATAGATAGATAGATAGATAGATAGATAGATAAAAGGTCGAACAACATTTGTTGCAAATTCCTATGAGGCCCAATCACTAGCCTTAAAAATAAGAAGCTTCTTGAAGTGTTACATAAAGCTCACCTGAGTTTGCTTCACTCTGGACTCTGAGCAGTCAAGGTTGGCAAAAAGCTGCAGGCTTAAAGAAGAAAAGGAATCAGGAGCAGATATCAACATAGAAGGTCAAGAATGCAAAGGAAAATAATACGGAAAAAGCACAGACACAAAAGGAAAGGAGACTTTAAAATGATTAAAATGATCTCCAAAAAGATCAGGAGATCTGATGGTCACATAAATTTTCCAGGTGTAGCTTATGTTGTGTCCTAAAGTGGACTCCTTCAGGGCGCTATACAGTCCAGCAGATGCTAGAGATGCCTGGTCCTCCATGAAGAGACTTGGCAGAAGTTCAAAGCACCTCCTAGACAGCAGAAGGCAGAACACAGAGCCTCCACTCAGGATTTGGGCTATTTTGGGCTCCTTTAAAGTAAATTATAGCAAGTGCTCATTAACAGAAACAAGAAAGACCACACCATAAAGACAGAGTAGGACAGAGAGAAATGATAGCTTTGTGGTGCAGGAGACATGCGGAAAAACCACCCCATGAAGTAGACAGGAACTAATAACCTTAAAAGCTGGCCTAGTGGTGCTACAGGCTTTATTAGCTTTCTTTCACTTTGTAAATTTGTTTTTCTTTTTATACATTTTGTCTCATATTCTTTTTTTTGTTTCTTTCAGGGTTGACTGCAGTGACTTTATCATCAGAGGATGAAGGTAAGACAGTGAAGTTTTCAAACCATTTATTATTTTTACCACAAAGTGTTTATTTCCTGATGGACTAGCTGGATGAAAAATGTCCCAACTCTTGAAAATCTGAACCGTGTCTTTCTATGAAACACAACAGACAAATATCAAGATGAACAAAAACATTATTTTGTAATTAGTATCGCTTGTGTTGTTGCAGGTTTATGATTTTACAAAGTGGTACTTTGAAAAAATAAGGATCCATTTCTTAAATTGGACCATCTTCTTTAAGGTTGAAGCTGCAAGGGCACTGAGAGAAGCTCTCTTAATATTTAATGTTTTACTTTTGACTTGTGAAAATTTCAGAAATATTTAATGTGTTTAAATTCATCCATCCATCCATCCATCCTCTTCCGCTTATCCGAGGTCGGGTCGCAAGGGCAGCAGCTTAAGCAGAGATGCCCAGACTTCCCTCTCCCCGGCCACTTCTTCTAGGTCTTCTGGGGGAATCCCAAGGCGTTCCCAGGCCAGCTGGGAGGCGTCCAGGAGGCATCCTGATCAGATGCCCGAGCCACCTCATCTGACTTCTCTCGATGCGGAGGAGCAGTGGCTCTACTCTGAGTTCCTCCCGGATGATCGAGCTCTCACCCTATCTTTAAGGGAAAGTCCAGACACCCTGCGGAGGAGACTTATTTCAGCCGCTTGTATTCGCAATCTCGTTCTTTCGGTCACTACCCATAGCTCATGACCATAGGTGAGGGTAGGAACATAGATCGACTGGTAAATTGAGAGCTTTGCCTTACGGCTCAGCTCCTTTTTCATCACAACAGACTGATGCAGAGTCCGCATCACTGCGGACGCCGCACCGATCCGCCTGTCGATCTCACGCTCCATTCTTCCCTCACTCGTGAACAAGACCCCGAGATACTTGAATTCCTCCACTTGGGGCAGGATCTCACCTCCCACCCTGAGAGGGCACTCCACCCTTTTCCGGCTGAGGACCATGGTCTCGGATTTGGAGGTGCTGATTCCCATCCCAGCCGTTTCACACTCAGCTGCTAACCAATCCAGAGAGAGCTGAAGATCACGGCCTGATGAAGCAAACAGACAGAAGAGCAGACACCAGCACAAATGACTCTGAAAAGAGCAGCAACTGCAGTGTTACCCACTTGTGTGCTTAACAGTAAATAATTGTCTAAATAATTAGAACATTCAAAATTAAAAAAAAATAAAGTAAAAGGAAAAAAATGAATTCTTGCTCATCTAGCATGTGTAAATTCCCGCTTCATTCAGTAAAAATATAGGCGAACCAGTTTGTAATTTCTGGATGGATGCAAAAAACATAGAAATTGGGAAATAAAGGCTTTCTTAATTAAGGTAGGAGTTCAATTAATAGAAGAAGTGAGTTGGGGCAAAAACCCTGCAGCCACAGGGGACCACCAGGACTGAACTTGAGACCCACCGGTCTCCACTACCTGTATATTAGTGACTCTGCTCTCATGAGTCTGATAAGTTTGTTCTTTTTGTGTTATATAGTACGGAAGCTGAGAGATGACGTGTAATATCATTATTTTTTAAAATTGTTTCCTGTAGATAATGGAATAATTTTATCGAGATCTTGATAAAACAAAAGATCTTGCTTTCTCGAAATTATGAAATAATTGTATCTAATGTTTAATGTTTAGCTTATTGAAGCCACGTCCTGTTTGAAATGGCAGAAGAGTAGAACTGTATTGATCAGCGCATCATATTTTTGTTCAATCAAGGGGTGACAAAGGCTGAAATATGTTTATGCCTTAGTTTAGAAAATAATAACATTAGTGTCTGCCATTTAAGAAGATGGTTAGCAAGGCTTCAGCTGTATAGGCGTTGCAATCTAAACGAGCCTAATGCTAGAAGCAAAGGTTAAGTTTCGTTTTCTCGAGATCGTGATAAAATTATTCTGTTATCTCAAGAAAACAAAGTTTGTTTTCTCGAGATCTTGATAAAATGAGTCTGTTCTCTCAGAGACAATTAAAAAAAATAACGATATTGCACGTCCTCTCTCGGCTTCCATATGATAGGATTCCATAATTGCAGTAACTCCTTGTTAGGTTGTAGTATTTCCTGTTTTACTGTGCTTTCACAAATAGATGTTTAATCCTACATTAATAAACTGGTGGTCTTGTTGAATAACTGAATCATCGATAACAACATGTAAGCTACTGTTTCTTGTGTTTGTGTTGTTCCATCTATTGAAACCATATTAATGATGGAACATTTGAAACTCCATAAACTCTGTATGTTAAGTGAGGGTAATTATAATATACATGCAACAATTCATGAATATCCACTTAGCTATTTTGGAGTAATGGGAGTTTTTTTGTGGAGTTGGCCATCCTATTACATCTTCCCAATACAATCCTTCCAACTCCAAGAAGGTCATGTTTTAAATTACATGAATAATAACAGAAAAACAAAAAATCATAAAAGCAGACATAGCTGGTTTGGAGTGATGTGTGTTTTGTGTTGATTCCCCACCACACCACACCCACCATCACTGATGTGGACCGTGCAGTAGATTACACTGTAAGTTGAGTCAAACTTTAAAGAATTTGCCAAATTCATTACTATTAGCTGAACCACTGTGATGTAATAGTGTGGTTTTGGTTTTGTGCTCCCCGTTACAAACCTGTTTCTTAATGGAACTTTTGAAAGAGCTTGAAATTGAGATATGAAGTTATATGCAAAAGTAATATGCATGGAAAATTAAATTAACTTTGACTCATTTAATGCATTATTGACCCAGGTCCCCCCATTCCATTACAATCACCCCATCTAATAAAATTTTTGACATACCATCAGTCTTGATTTTAAGATGGACCATCTGCATCCTTCATGTAAAATTTTGTGAAAATCTGACGATTGATGATCAAACAAACACTCAGATGATGCAAAATGAGGTCCTCGTAAGCAAAATAGATAAATAATATCAAACAAAAATGTAAAAGTACATACAGAGTATTGTTTTATTCATATGAATATATTTCTTGAAATAACATTAAAAACCTAACTAAGCTAGAAAATAAAGTGTAAAACTGTTAAAAATCACATCTCAGATGGCATATTCCAGTAAAGTACACTTGAATCCTTGTCACCTCACCATGTGGAGTTTTGTCATAAAGTCTCAGAGCCACACAAGCTTGTATTTCGGCTTTAGTTTGTGAAAGTTGTATTTCTCTTTCCACGGGGTTCATGTTCACCTCTAATTCATCTTTTCTTCTCTGCAGGTCTCTTAACAGCAACACTGACACTGAGGGATCAGAGGGAATCTGTTTACACTGGAGAAGACGTGACTCTGATCTGCAGCATTGAGGATTGTTATACAGGCTGGACATATCGCTGGTACAAAGATGGATATTCAGACAGGATAAAAAGCAATGAACACACGGTGACGATCTCATCTGTGACTGCGTCTGACAGCGGACAGTACTGGTGTGCAGCCTACAGAGATGGTCCTTCTCCTGGTTTTGTCTCCTATGCCAGTAATGCTGTTACACTGAGCATTCATGGTGAGTGTGTCTCTTCTAAAGAGCTGGTGATGGTTGCAGTAGTTAAATTTGATAAATATTTGTGTGAACTGTGTCAGCAGATTTTATTTATACAATCCAACTCATCTGGGGCATCATTTTGAATTTCTTGTGAATTTATTGATTTGCCACATAAAAGACATAAGGCAAAGAGTTGAAGAATATGCTGAAAATCTCGTGGTGATGTGAAGGTCACAATTGATTGTTCTGTAAATGAAACCTCAGTAATTGGAGTGTTGGTTGCTATACGGTTTATGAAAGAGTTACATTTGGGCCAGCAGTTGTACTCTAACTGTGACATCAGATCAGCTTCTCTGACTTCTGTGTGATTTGTAGAGCAAACCTGATGATCCTCCTGTGAAAGAGAAGAAAGAGTTCAACTACTTTTTCCCTTCTGCTCATTAAACGTGTCTGTCGTGACACCTAAAATGTTTTTCCTCTGCCTTCCATGCTGTTATAGATTTTAGGGAAATTTCATAAGGTTTTAAAGCTGAAATACTGAAGTCACTCTACTTTATAAAAGATATTCAGTGATTTCCTACTGAGGCAGTGATTGTGTGTCCAGTCGTCTCTTAGCTGCCATCAGACATTGCAGTAACTCACATGAAGTGGCTGACATCACTGAACTGACTTCACATAGTACTGGGATTTGAACCCTGATCCACAGTCTCTCATCACTCCATCTCAGTGTTTCTAAGTGTTTAGTGAGGGGGCTTGCTGTAGGTTGGTATGAGGTCTTTATAGTAGTGCTAATGGGTTGTATTTCTATTGAGGGGAGATGGAGGAACATCTAGACCTGACATGAGGCAAAAGACATAGATGGAATCCTATTTGAAGGAGTTTTCTATTCCGGTTATAAAAACAGCCCGACAGCTCCATGCACACAAGACTACCAACTGTATTTTCCCCAAACCGTGTGTCACAGGTAATCTTCTGGCAATGGGAGTGTTTAAGACCACCTGCTAAGATGTTTAAAGAGGCTAACAAAGAGATATGCATTTTGTTTGGGAAAAAAATAAAAAGAAGTCTGTACAAGGGTAGCAAACTGATTTTTTTTTAAATCCAGAGTGTTTTACTGTAATAATCTTCAGACAAGAATTAGAAATAATCATTCACCTCAATTCAATTATAATACTAAAGCCAGTAAGAAACACTGAGAAGAAAACCAAGTCGAGACAAACGAGCTTTGAGGTGAAAGCAGGGTATCAGAATGAAGACAAATTCGAACCACACTTGTTTACTGGTCAAGTCCGTACCTCACAATGAGGGACTCCTGCACTGCATGGTAATTTAAAACGAGTCTTCATGACACAAGTCAGAGAAGGGGGTCCCTAACATCAAGACAAGATACAAGATAAGCAACTCCTTCTCTGTCCTTAGCAGCTTCAAAAATGGCGATATGACACATTTAAATCTTAAAAAAAAAAAGAAATTGTATATTTTTAACAAAGAAATCAAATTCAAAGTCATATATAAAAGCGAAGCTCAAAAATGAAGCTTTGTAAATATATCTACATCTTGTGAACCAAGAAAAAAAAAACCAGTGATCCAAAGCACAAACAAATTTCTAACCTGACAAAACGGGTTTCCCATTTCCTATCAGACCCCACGAGATCATTTGGGGTGGAAATTTGAAAGCAGCAAAGATGAAAATACAAGTGGAGCAGATCTTCACCATCAGCCTTCTCACATAAAGGGGGCACACATGCTGAGCTGTAACAGGAGAGCTTTACTGACATTTCAGTGATGCCATTCAGTTAAATATGTCAGATGAGAGGCTGAGATCAAAATCGCCTCTTCAGTTCACATACTGCTGAGTGTTAGACGAAGGAGATTGGTCAGCATAGGTGGCACTCAGAGTAACAGTCAGACTTACAGGTTGTTGTCTTGTATCTTTACAAATGAAAACGAGGCACCAGATTTGATCTGTGATACAGTTTTTAATCATGTCTGCCTGACTTCAGACTGTACAGCATCTGTCCATTAGGTGGGCTTCACTCTTTATCACCTGAAACTGAATAGCCGTACTTAAGCTACACCAGAGCTGACTGGAGCTCAGGTCCAGTGTCTCTGATTTTGAGCCGTCTGTGCTCTGGGACCTCCAAACGTGCTCCTGGACCCCAAAATCTATATAAAATATTTGTTTTTAATGTTTAATCAAAGTTTATTACACAGACTTTATTTAAAATTTATTGTAGCTGTGTTTACCCAAATGACCAAAGTTCTCCAGCTCTGGTTTGCAAATGGGATTCAGCAAAAGCTTGACACGTTGAAATGATTCCACACACAAAATATCTTTGTTTTTAAAAGCTTTAGTAAAATTCAAAGTAAAACATCCATCCATCTATTATCCAACCCGCTATATCCTAACTACAGGGTCACGGGGGTCTGCTGGAGCCAATCCCAGCCAACACAGGGCGCAAGGCAGGAAACAAACTCTGGGCAGGGCGCCAACCCACCGCAGGGCACAAAGTAAAACAGTTCACACAAAATAGAGAAAAACTGATGCAGCAAAGAAAAGGCCTTGTTTAAGAAAAGTTATGTTGAAAGCTTAAAGTTCTTGTTTCATTTCTTTACGTTTGCTTACAGTTGAACCATTTCTAAACATTACAAGATCACTTCTAAATGGTCAGAAAACTGTATGTCTATCCCATTTTCATGTTGTAAATGGGTCTTTCAATCCGTGTTAGCACTGGGACCTATTCTAAGAAAACAACTGACTCAATTAACGCACCGTATCTTAGTTATAGCAAGAAAGTTCTATCTCTTATTAACTTACAGGGGGTAAAAGGCTACCGCTATACCATTGTCTATGACTATGACTAAGCAAACACTGATATGAACTTAACTTAAAGCATTAACTGTCTAAGATTGGCTCTAACATTTATAAATGTAGCCTAATTAACATTTGATTCTGTTTTTTGTTTGGCCAGCAAGTGCTGCAAAAATATTGGAAGCTGCAGAAATCAAAATTAATTGTCATGTTAGTGTAATAAAACTAAAAAAATGGCAGCTCTGTCACAGCACATTGTGATGGACGGCCACGGCCCTTTTTCAGCTGGCAGGCCAATATACTGGAAGGTCTGGGGAGACAGACGTGCACAGGACACTGCCTCCCCTGGACTGCTAGATGACAGCAGTGGCACCTCAGATTCCTGCAGGGCACCACGGGAGTTGTACTTTGGCACAGCCCTGTTGGGTTCCTGGGGTCCGCCAAGGGGAGCTGCACAGCCCCTACTTTGGCTTTCCACCACACCTGGGAATACTTCCAGATAATGCTGATGAGCCACCAGGTGTAGCATAAAAGGAGCCGCCTCACTTCATTCAGGGAGCCAGAGTCGGGAGGGAGGGAGATGAAGCCTGCCAGAGGAGGAATGGCAGCAGAATGAGGAAGAGAAAAAAGAAAAGAAAGGATTGTGTTTATTGGTGCATTTGTGCTGTGTTCTGGTATTGTACTGTGCTGCAGTGTAGAACGAGGGAAAAGCGCTTCCCCACTTAAATAAAGTGTGTGTGTTGCAGAGATTTGTGCCTAGAGTCTGTCTGTGTCAGGGTTGGGTGGCTGGTAAGCCCCCTGGCAGCCACATCTTCTAGATGCTAACATGGAGGTTCAGAGATAAAAGGAACAGGATCGAGGCAATGGGCACAAAGATGCATAAAATGGAGTCTGATTAGAGCGAAAGCTCCAAATCAAGTGTGCAGCACAGTGTGGACATCAGAACAATTTAAGATTGCAGCACATCTTAGTGACATACTAAAGAGTGTGTTTGTGTTTATGTAAACTGCAATGATTTATTATTATTATTATTATTATTACTGTGCTAGGCTGATGATGTCATTCATTTTTAATCGCAGTTGTGATCAGTGGACTTTTTAAAATTTTTTCTTTGCTCTTACTGCATGAATATATATATAACTTTTACATCATTTTGGGGGTTTTAGTGTCAAAAGACGTTCATGTTGACTAAGTTGAAATTTTTTTTAAATATCTTACTTAAATGCCATATTTGTTTTCATATGAATGCCACCATTTTGTGACATTTACATCTGGCCATCTCCCTGGTAATAGTAACCAGAATGCCAATCTACACTGCCTTTCTCGAGTCAGTACAACCGCACTGCACTCTGGTGCTCAAATTGCAGTTTTCAGGGTATTTTTGGGTATTGTTACATAAGGATTTAGGACATTTGACAAACAAGAGGAGATCAATTAGTCCATCAAGCCTGTTTGTTGAGCTAATAGCTAAGCTGTTCCAATGTCTCATCCAGATACTTCTTAAACCTTGTCAAGGTTTCTGCTTCAACTCTATGGCTCGGTAGTTTGTTCCAGAGTCCCACAACTCTGCCTAAAGAAGCGCCTGCTTCAGTCTTCAATGCACATCCCTTCAATGTCAACTGTTGTCCACGTGTATGTGATTCACAGCCAAAAGAATTTGGCTGGATCTACAGTACATTATCAATATCTTCCAAAATTATGAGTACTTGGATGACGTCCCAACATGGTCTCATCTACACAAGACCAAACAGGTTAGTTTCCCTGAGCCTGACAGAGTAGGAGTTTTAAGTCCCATGATGCATCTGGTTGCTCTCCTCTGCATAGCTTCAAGTGCTGCTCTGTCTTTTTTGTAGTGTGGTGACATGAACTGCACCAAGTAGTCCTGATGTGGTCATACTAATGCATTATATAGTCTAAGCATAACATCTCTCTATTTACATTCAGCAGTTTTTAACAATACAACCTTTAATTTGCCTTTTAAATCGCTTCTGTAAAAGGCTAACATAATGAGAATTTCATGTTAACATAAACCCCTCCATCCTTTCCAGATGTTGCTTCCTGTATCTCAGTGTCTCCCATCCTGCATTTATACTTGATGTTCCCTTTGCCTACATGTAGCATTTTGCACCTTTCTATGTTAAGCTCTATTTTTCAAGTTCTGAAAACTGTCCAAGTCTTTTTTGAAATATTTTGCTGCCTCTTCAGTATCTCCTGTTCCTCCAATTTTAGCATCATCTGCAAAATTCACAAATGTACTAACAACTCCAGAACCAAAGTCGTTTATATAAGAAACAGTAACAGCTCAAGGACAGACTGCTGAGAGACTCCATTAGTGACCTCACTCCAATGATGACCCCTTTTCCCTCTAATCTGTACTTTAAGTTTCTTGACAGCTTACAACTTGAGATCTGTCGAGGGGGAGTGAGTGACTAAGAAAACAATCAAACAGCAAGCTTGCAGGAAGGAGGAGAGGAGGTGCTTTGTGAGTGTGGCTTTAGTGGGAAACACTTGGTAGTAAAGAGTTTCCCACAAAACAAAATTGAAAAGAAGCCTTTTATTTGCCCAAGATTGTGTTGTGTTGGGTGTTTGGGGAGCTAGTGTGCCCTCGGTTGCAACACTCTATCTATCTATCTATCTATCTACTACAATTGTTTCAATGTAATTAAAATAAATGAAAAGGTTGTGGTTTCCCTAAATATTAAAATTGCTTGTACTTTTCAGAACTGGGACAAATTCAAAGTCCTTAAAAACAAAATATGCCTGAAGTGAGTAAGGCGGCAGCATCATTGGTTTTCCTGAAAATTACAAGATGGTTGTATCTTTGGAAAGGAAATCAGCACTCATCTTTAGGCAGCCACTGGATGTTATCTATATTTCTAACATGTTCGTGTTTTTTACTTGTTCCCTTAAACTGTATAAGACTATGGTGAAGGCCATCTTCAGTGGCATGTTCCTCTCACAGATGAAAGGGCTGAAATCCCAGAAGACCTAGAATATCATATATCTACCATATTATTTTTCCATTTTTACCATTTCTGACCATTTGTTATTTTTATTTATTTTCTTTCAGAGGTGACTACAGTGAAAGCCCCACTATCATATAAAGGTAAGTCAGTGAATTCTCCATTCTGCCGTGGCACTCACACTTGTTTCTTGGCCCATGTCACAAGTGTTTATGCACAGTCATCTCATCCTGTCGCCCATTTCCTTGTGTGTCAACCTTCTCCCAGCTCTCCTTCCTTTATTGTAACTGCTTTTAGTATCCATTGATATTTTTACATTTAAGCTTATGACTGACTTTCTGTCTCTGCTAGACGATTGACTTGGTGCCACATGTTCATTTTCTTACCCTCTCTTAAGGTCATACTGCTGTATATAATGGACCTGGTCTTTTTTATTTTCATCAATCACAGCACTGAATCGGGCTGCTCAGACCCCAAAGTTGGGCCTTATCCCATTTCAATGTACCATCTCCTGCTGTAGCCTTGCTGCTTCTGTCATGCCCTTTCACACCCACATTGAATGATCTTGTTGACCACTGTAGGTCCACTCAGCTTTAGATAAAATAGCTCCTTTCAAACACAGGGAGGTCTGCTCTAAACTTTCAGTTCTGTGTTATAACTCTGGGGTGCAATTAATGAAAGCAGCTTACTGAAGAAGTACAAATGTGCGGTTTGAATACACAATGGGAGGTCTGAAAAATGAAAGTACACCTTATGACAAAGATTTAGGAGTCATAGCGGACTTGTCACTATTAACTTACAAAAGTGTTCAGAAGCCATTAAGAAGGCTAACAGAATGTCAGGTTATATAGCGCCTTGATGTGTGCAGTACAAGTCACAGGAGGTTCTGCTCAAGCGTTTTAACACACTGGTGAGGCCTCATCTGGAGTTTTGTGTTCAGTTTTGGTCTCCAGCCTACAAAAAGGACAAAGCAGTGCTAGAAAAGGTCCAGAGAAGAGCGACACTGTTGATTCAGGGCTACAGGGGTTGAATTATGAGGAAAGATTAAAAGAGCTGAGCCTTTACAGTTTAAGAAAAAGAAGATTAAGAGGAGACATGATTGAAGTGTGTAAAATGATGAAGGGAATTAGTCCAGTGGATCAAGAGTGTGACTTTAAAATGAGTTCATCAAGAACACAGTTGGGAGCTTGTTCATGGTTAATTTCACACAAACAATATGAAGTCTTTCTTCATACAGAAAATCACAAACAGAAAATAAGTTACAGAGTCTGGTAGATAGTAGGACCTTACGGACTTTAGAAACTCGAACTGATGTTATTTTGGAAGAATTAAGTGAATAGGACTGGCGAGCTTTGCTGGGCCGAATGGCCTGCTGTTGTCTAGATTGTTCCAGTGTTCTTATGGATGAAATAAATGGTGGCCCCAGACCATTTTGGTGGTTTGCAGGAAGAAATGATGGTTACTTAAGAGCTCGACAGCGCCCTAGCATTAAGTGGATGAGACTGGCAAGTGTTGTTGGGCTGAATGGCCTGTTCTAATGCAGACTGTTCTAATCTTCTAATGTTCAGTCTAATGGTTCGTACTGCCCTCTGCAGGACCACTTACCATTTACGACAAGATGCGACTCCACCATTCTTGACATAAGGACCATACAGGTTTTCAGAATCCTGTTTATGTAGTCCAAGCCCACCAATGGTACATAAGTTCAACTGTAACCCATCATAGTAAGCATCGGCAAAAGAATCGAGTGCAGAGTCTTCAGCAAAGTGGAGTGTCTTCTCCAGTATGTCATTTCCAGGTTCTCTTGTGAGTCTCCGCTTTCTTTAATATTACTCCAATCTTTGATTCAGGCTCACAATACCTGTTCCCCAAGGGGTTCCCACTCTTTGTAGCTATTTTCCTTCACATGAAATTCATAAAGTAGGAAAAAAACTAATTTTTGGTTATTGTGCATGCAGCTGTTCTGAGGGTTTTTAGATTATTTTTAGTGATTTCTTTAAGCTTCAATATCTCACTAGTGAGGCCTCACCTGGAATACTGTGTATGGCTTTGATCTTCATATTGCAAAAATGACACAGCAGTGCTAGAAAAGTCCAGAAGACAGCGACTAGGAATATTTGGGGGCTGAGGGGTATGAGCTATGAGGAGAGATTAAAAGAGGTGAGCCTGTTCAATCTAAGTAAAATGGAAATTAAGAGGGGTGGCACGGTGGCGCAGTGGGTAGTGCTGCTGCCTCGCAGTTAGGACACCCAGGTTCGCTTCCTGGGTCCTCCCTGCGTGGAGTTTGCATGTTCTCCCCGTGTCTGCGTGGGTTTCCTCCGGGCACTCCGGTTTCCTCCCACAGTCCAAAGACATGCAGGTTAGGTGGATTGGCGATTCCAAATTGGCCCTAGTGTGTGCTTGGTGTGTGGGTGTGTTTGTGTGTGTCCTGCAGTGAGTTGGCACCCTGCCCGGGATTGGTTCCTGCCTTGTGCCCTGTGTTGGCTGGGATTGGCTCCAGCAGACCCCCGTGACCCTGTGTTTGGATTCAGCAGGTTGGAAAATGGATAGATGGATGGATGGATGGAAATTAAGAGACGACATGAATAAAGTGTTTGAAATAATAACAGTAATGAGTCCTGTGGATCCCAGCTGTTACATTAAAATAAATGAATCAACAGGAACACGGGGACATGGATGGAAACTTTATAAGAGCAGATTTCACACAAATGTTAGAAAGTTTTAATTCACGGTAAGAACTATAGACCCAAAAAATAAAAAATCAATCAGTGCAATTGAAAGTAGAACTATAGGGTCCTTCAGATCTTGACTTGATGTTATTTTACACAATCTACATGAAGAACGTGGACAAGTTTGTAAAGATAATGGCCTGTTGTCATCTCAGTTGTTTTACTGTAATTAAAATAAATGAAAAGGTTGTGGTTTCCCTAAATATTAGAATTGCTTGTGCTTTTCAGAACTGAGACAAATTCAAAGTCCTTAAAAACAAAATACGCCTGAAGTGAGTAAAACGACAGCATCAAAGGTTTTCCTGAAAATTACAAGATGGTTGTATCTTTGGAAAGGAAATCAGCACTCATCTTTAGGCAGCCACTGGATGTTATCTAAGGTTCTATTTAATAAGGGCGCGCACAAAAAGGCAACCTTCAAAAGGGCGACCTCAATTGAGCGCCGAATAAATTCAACAATTCCGTTGAAGGATGGCACCGGGCGTTTTCATCCTTGCTGGGAGCATGTCATCCAAGTATCTGGAGATTGATCGAAGGCCTTAAGAAAGAGCAGAGCCTTACTTACGTCTTGAGCAGCTCGTTGCAGGTCAGCCTATTCCAAAGCCAAGGAAGACCTACAGAGACACTTTGGAGCGAATTAAATCAATTGTCCTTGATTATGCTAATAGACCGCATCTCGAATATCTACGTGGCATTGCACATAATCTACAGCTTCAAGTGTAACTTGCTTTCACCTTTTTATACGTTCAGTCATTGCCTTAATCTAATTTTCTGTAATTTTGAAAACAACGAAATATAGAGAGCTTTAGAAATAGTTCGTTAGAAGTAGTTCGTTAGAAGTTCATGCATTAATTAATTGGATGTTATAATATTCTTGCTTTCACCTTTTTATACGTTCAATCATTGCCTTTATCTAATAAATTTTCTGTAATAATTTTGTTGCGTTTGCCTTTATTCGCTGCGCCCAATTGACGTCACCCTTTTGAAGCGCTCCTTTATTTACGCGCACCTTTATTCGGCGCTCAATTGAGGTCACCCTTATGAAGGTCACTTTTATTTATGTGCGCTTTTATTCGCCGCGCCCAATTGAGGTCACCCTTTTGAAGGTCGCCTTTTTGTGCGCGCCCTTATTGACGGATACCGTTCTCTAAAGATCACATGCTGTATTTCTAACATGTTCATGTTTTTTACTTGTTCCCTTAAACTGTATAAGACTATGGTGAAGGCCGTCTTCAGTGACATGTTCCTCTCACAGATGAAAGGGCTGAAATCCCAGAAGACCTAGAATATTATACATCTGCAAGATTATTTTGTTAAATTTTTACCATTTCTGACCATTTGTCTGTTATTTTAATTTATTTTCTTTCAGAGGTGACTACAGTGAAAGCCCCACCATCATATAAAGGTAAGTCAGTGAATTCTCCATTCTGCCGTGGCACTCACACTTGTTTCTTGGCCCATGTCACAAGTGTTTATGCACAGTCATCTCATCCTGTCGCCCATTTCTTTGTGTTTCAACCTTCTCCCAGCTCCCCTTTCTTTATTATAATTCTTTTAGTATGAACTGATATTTTTACATTTACGCTTGTGACTGAATTTCTATCCCTGCTATACTGATTGACTTGATGCCACAGGTTCATTTTCCTACCATCTTTTAAGGTCATACTATATAGCAAACCTGATATTTTTTATTCTCAACAATCACAGCACTGATTCAAGCTTCTCAGACTCCAAAATATCAATGTCTCATCTGTCTCTGTAGCCTTGCTGCTTCTGTCATGCCCTTGTATAGGGGTCTTTAGATCTTGACTTGATGTTATTTTGGACAGTCTAGATGAAGAGCATGAACAAGCTTGTTGAGATGATGGCCTGTAGTCATCACAATTGTTCCAATGTAATTAAAATAAATGAAAAAGTTGTGGTTACCCTAAATATTAAAATTCCTTGTCAGAACTGAGACAAATTCACAGTCCTTAAAAACAAAATATGCCTGAAGTGAGTAAGATGACAGCATGATAGGTTTTCCTGAAAAATTACAAGATGGTTGTATCTTTGGAAAGGAAATCAGCACTCATCTTTAGGCAGCCACTGGATGTTATCCAAAGATCACATGCTGTGTTTCCAACATGTTTGTGTTTTTTGCGTGTACAGTGATCCCTCGCTATATCGCACTTCGACTTTCGCGGCTTCACTCTATCGCGGATTTTATATGTAAGCATATTTAAATATATATCGCCGATTTTTTGCTGGTTCGCGGATTTCTGCGGACAATGGGTCTTTTAATTTCTGGTACATGCTTCCTCAGTTGGTTTGCCCAGTTGATTTCATACAAGGGACGCTATTGGCAGATGGCTGAGAAGCTACCCAACTTACTTTTCTCTTTCTCTCTCTTGCGCTGACTTTCTCTGATCCTGACCTAGGGGGATTGAGCAGGGGGGCTGTTCGCACACCTAGACTATACGGACGCTCGTCTAAAAATGCTGAAAGATTATCTTCACGTTGCTACCTTCTGTGCAGCTGCTTCGTGAAGCGACATGCTGCACGGTGCTTCGCATACTTAAAAGCTCGAAGGGCACGTATTGATTTTTGATTGTTTGTTTTTCTCTGTCTCTCTCTCTCTCTTTCTCTGCTCCTGACGGAGGGGGTGTGAGCTGCCGCCTTCAACAGCTTTGTGCCGCGGTGCTTCGCATACTTAAAAGAAAAACAGCCCTATTGATTGGTTTGCTTTCTCTGTCTTTATGATAGTCTCTGCTCCTGACGCACACTCCTTTGAAGAGGAAGGTATGTTTGCATTCTTTTAATTGTGAGACGGAACTGTCATCTCTGTCTTGTCATGGAGCACAGTTTAAACTTTTGAAAAAGAGACAAATGTTTGTTTGCAGTGTTTGAATAACGTTCCTGTCTCTGTACAACCTCCTGTGTTTCTGCGCAAATCTGTGACCTAAGCATGACAATATAAGAATAACCATATAAACATATGGTTTCTACTTCGCGGATTTTCTTATTTCGCGAGTGGCTCTGGAACGCAACCCCCGCGATGGAGGAGGGATTACTGTATTCTCAATTTGTTTAAGACTACGATGAAGGCCATCTTCAGTGGCACGTTCCTCTCACAGATGAATGGGCTGAAGTCCCAGAAGACCTAGAATATCATACATCAACAATGCTATTTTATCATTTTTACCAATTCTGACCATTTGTCTTATATTTTATTTTATTTTCTTTCAGAGGTGATTACAGTGGTAGCCTCAGCATCATATACAGGTAAGTGAGTGAATTCTCCGTTCTGCCATCGCACTCACACTTGTTTCTTAGTCCATGTCACAAGTGTTTATGCACAGTCACCTCATTCTGTCATCCATTTCCTTCTGTTTCAACCTTCTCCCAGCTCTCTTTTCTTTATTGTAACTGCTTTTAATATCAACATTGATATTTTTATATTTAAGATTCTGGCTGAATTTCTATCCCTGCTAGACGATTTACTTGATGCCACAGGTTCATTAAGTTCATACTAAATAAAGGACCCGGTCTTTTTTGTTCTCAACAATCACAGCACTGATTTGGAACTCTCAGACTTATTCTTAGGGCCTTATCCCATTTCAATGTCCCATCTGTCGCTCTCACCTTGCTGCTTCTGTCATGTCCTTTCACAGCCACTTTCAATAATCTAATAATTTATTTTCATCTGTAAATGAGGCCCACTAAATGTGTAGTTGATTCTGTCCCCAAAGCCATCCATTCCGGTATACAGATCATGCACTGTGTGTGTGGCCCATGATTGGAGGACCAATGTGGGGTGGAGAGGGCTGTAATTGGAGGACCGTTGGTGGGGGCCCGTTGTGGGTCCGCTAATGTCTGGGATTCAGGAGCTCTGCAGTACAGCCAATTGGATTGCACATTTTTGTCACTTGGTTTACTTGACTTGAGTCAGATAAATCCTCCCACAATCCTAACCTTAACCTTAACCATAGTGTAACTGGGCATATTGTGTAACAGTGACGTACAATGCAAAGCAACAACTTCCACGATGGTGCGGAGCTCTGGCAGTCTGCAGTTTGATTCTAATGGGGTTATTGCTGTTTCATGCATTATTAAAACAATGACAGTCACAGTAATTTTCCGTTAATGAGCAGAGAATGGCTTCGAGTCAACACGAGTCAGGAACGTGGAAAAGAAAACAAAAAAATGAAAGCATGAAGAATTAGCTCATGCTGCACTTGTTGGAGGTCTTTTTTAGGAATTTAAAATTGTCCAAGTTCCTGTAAGCTTACTAATGTTACATCAGTTACAGCTACACTAAAGCCAGTGGTTTACTGGAGTAACAATGGAGTAGCATTATGTGTAGTCAAATGTATCAAATGGTTTTGATGTTGAGTGTTTTAACAGATAATACTGTATGTGACGTTATAGTGCTCTATCTGACAAATGGCTCTGGATTATTTATTACCTTGTTTAAGGCTGCTAATGGTTGTCCACATACGAAGTCCTGTGAGTGTTGCATTGAGGACACGTTTGTGAAAGTCACCAGCGTACTCAGGTTCTCTGCTTACTAGTTACTTAGAAAAGAACCATGAAAGCAACTTTGAAAGAGAAAAAGAACAATCAGCTCTGATTAACTTCAACTGTTGGTTCATTTTATTGGCAGCTAACATCACTGATTTAGTGAACACCTTATTGGCGTCTGCTGTCATTGGAAGGAGAAAATGAATTTTAGAAAATGTACATGATGCATTCGCATGTTCATTTTTTAAAATATTCAGCTTCATTTTGAAACTGCATTTACTGTCTTAAGACAGTTTATTAAGAACATTCAGTAGTAGTAGTAGTGTTTTATGTATTAGTAGTAGTAGTACTTGTATTTTACATTATTATTATTATTATTATTAGTAGTAGTAGTTTTCACTTTATTATTATTATTGTTAGTAGTAGTAGTAGTAGTTTTTACTTTATTATTATTAGTAGAAGTACAGTCGTTATACTGTAGTATTTTATATATTAGTAGTAGTAGTTGTATTTTACATTATTATTATTATTAGTAGTAGTAGTAGTAGTAGTTTTCACTTTATTATTATTATTATTGTTAGTAGTAGTAGTAGTACTACTTTATTATTATTAGTAGTAGTAGTAGTGTTTTATGTATTATTAGTAGTAGTTGTATTTTATATTATTATTATTATTATTATTATTAGTAGTAGTAGTAGTAGTAGTAGTAGTTTTTACTTTATTATTATTATTAGAATTATACTGTAGTATTTTATATATTAGTAGTAGTTGTATTTTACATTATTATTATTATTATTACTAGTAGTAGTAGTTTTCACTTTATTATTATTGTTAGTAGTAGTATTTACTTTATTATTATTAGTAGTAGTGTTTTATGTATTAGTAGTAGTAGTTAAATTTTATATTATTATCATTATTATTATTAGTAGTAGTAGTAGTTTTTACTTTATTATTATTAGTAGAAGTAGTTATACTGTAGTATTTTATATATTAGTAGTTGTATTTTACATTATTATTATTATTATTATTAGTAGTAGTAGTAGTAGTAGTTTTCACTTTATTATTATTATTACTGTTAGTAGTAGTAGTAGTAGTATTTACTTTATTATTATTATTAGTAGTAGTCTTTTATGTATTAGTAGTAGTAGTTGTATTTTATATTATTATTATTATTATTAGTAGTAGTAGTAGTAGTAGTAATTTTTACTTTATTATTATTATTAGTAGAAGTAGTTATACTGTAGTATTTTATATATTAGTAGTAGTAGTTGTATTTTACATTATTATTATTATTATTAGTAGTAGTAGTAGTTTTCACTTTATTATTATTATTGTTAGTAGTAGTAGTAGTAGTATTTACTTTATTATTATTAGTAGTAGTGTTTTATATATTAGTAGTAGTAGTTGTGTTTTATATTATTATTATTAGTAGTAGTAGTGGTAGTTTTTACTTTATTATTATTATTATTATTAGTAGTAGTAGTAGTAGAAGTAGTTATACTGTAGTATTTTATATATTAGTAGTAGTAGTTGTATTTTATATTATTATCATCATTATTAGTAGTAGTAGTAGTTGTAGTTTTATTAAAATAGTTTTTGTTGTTATAACATGTGAAAAATTATAC
The DNA here is from genome assembly GCF_900747795.2 of Erpetoichthys calabaricus. Classification (NCBI taxonomy): domain Eukaryota; kingdom Metazoa; phylum Chordata; class Cladistia; order Polypteriformes; family Polypteridae; genus Erpetoichthys; species Erpetoichthys calabaricus. The sequence continues at coordinate 96,573,076 of NC_041409.2, read as the reverse complement.
TACTACTATGACTACTAATTAGGCTTTCATTTATAAAGGAAACAAATCAAAAAGTCACAGTTTAATTTGTAATGTGTGCTTACTTGTTAATTTATTATGTATTTATATTTTTATTGTTCAAGTTAAAGCTATTATAAGAAATACTAATGCAGTAGATTCAGGAAGAGGAGTTACCAAGAATGTTCCACTTAGGGTCCCATTTTGGCTAAGGGTGGCAATGCCTCTCCTCATCACACTTATCAAATCCTGCCTTCATGTCCCAAACTGTGCTATCACAGCAATCATAATTACTGTATGCCCCCCAATTCCACCTCTGTGTCAGTGGCTTTGAAATCTCCTTCTGTAACGCCTCACAGCAGCAGTCGGCACAGAGCATCTGTTCTTTGTATTGTCCACCGGTTCCCTGCATCCTATAGGCTGAATTAAAAACCTGTTGTTACCTACCAATCTTTCAATGGCCTTGCCCCAGCAGTAACCTCCTGCAGTATTACAGTCCTGTTTGCCAACTTCACTCCATTGGAGGAGGTTGCAGGTTGGGAGCCTGCACTAATACAGCAGCTTGCCGTTTGGCTCTGAAATATTTCTTTTGGGTTTTCATAGTGTTTCCTGGACACCCGTGTGTGTAGACAATAAAAGAGGCGTTTCATGCCATTGCAGGTAGGTAATACACGGGCTAAAACACCCACAATTCCATAAAGAATCTCACAATCAGCCTAACATTCTCATTACCAGGATTTCCAAATGTGATTGGGGCACATGGGACTGATCAGAGTGGAGTTTGATCAAACATTATTTGAAAAATGTACCTCTCCTCCTGATGAATAATCAGACAGTGTCTTCATCAAATATTTGACCTTCATCAATGTCTCGTTGGTCAGACACAAGTTCTAGGGATATGACATTCCCTGCAAGTGACCCAACAAAAAAAAGAGGGCTGTATGGAACATACCTATGGCACACATTGGGGACAAATATATGCAATGACCATCCTTTACCTGAAATGAAGTGACCACTGCATCCTGCCGCTGGTTCTGAGGAGGAGCTTCCCCCTGAAATGCCCTCAGAAACCAGGCAATGGGCATTTTGCTGGAGAGCCAACTCTTCTGCAGGGGTGAGGTCTGGACCGCATGGAAATCCACCTGTTTTCTGCTTGTATGTCTTCATCTTATTAGCGTTAAAATTATTGTTTTTTATATTTTATATGATTCTTTATGTCAACAATTCTTTAAATAGTTATATACCAATATTTACCAGTTTGAAGTATATTCTTGTACTTCACTTTAACTTGTTCCCATGTTCCCATTTGTCGGCCACTTTTTGCCAGCCGTCTTTTCTGGTTTGGGCTGCTTTTGCAGTGTTACCCCTTGTGCATATTAAATCTTGAAATTCTTCATATTTATTGTATAAAAGGTCCTGCTTCACTTGTTTGAAAAAAAATGCACCCGTTCTTTAGTCACTTTGTTACAGCCTATCAAAGACTTGCTGATCATGTTTTCTAGACTCAATATATATGGGCTTTTCAATCAGTGTGGGCATGTGCAATCATCTCAGATGATTAGATCCAGCTCGACTAATCTACTACACGGCTGCGTTTGAAAAACCGACTTATCCCGGATGAGCTTCACCGGCATTAACTCATCCAAGTTGAGGCATCTGATCGCGGATGATTTAAGCGACGTATGGAAAATACCCCCCTGTGCTCTCTGCTCTGTGTTTGTTGATATTACTTAGGGCAAAGCAAGAGGATGTTTAATTGCTGTAACAACAAGGGGATGCCACTGAGCCAAAAACTGCAGACACAATAAAGCCTCAACACACTTTATTCTCAAGTAAAGGGTTTTTATTGAGCCGCAATATCTTCCCCAAAAGAATAACAAAAAAAAAACAAAAACATACACCTTCCTTCCCCAAGAGCGTAGCCCACTACCACTCGACTCGTTAAACTGAAGCAGTTGGGCTTTCTTTTAAAGTCATCCCAGGAACTACTTCCTGTCTCCACTCCAGGTCATTCGGAGTACTTCCAGGTCGTGTGGGAACCAGGGCAGTCCTCCCCTAGCAGTGCCTTCTGGCAGTCCACAAAGGCCCCAACATGGTTGCGTTTCTGGACTCCACTTCCCATTCAGCCCTGTGAGTGTCCAAATCAGGAGGAAAACTGAGGAACACTGCCACCTAATGTGTGGGGGAATGACCTGCTCCTGGTATGCCCATTCACCTGGTCTTTCCATCATGGCCTTCTAGCCGGGTATGAAACCTTTTGTTATCCCAGGCAGGATGCCTGTCATCCCTTCTGGGCACCCTCATTGCAGAGTAGTGTGTATTTCACTTGTATATCACAGAGATGGATGAGCAAAGTATCTTAAAAAACACTTTATGTTATTTGCATATGTCCTATATTAATCTTTGCATTATACTACCAGGTCTTCAGAATAAAGACCTCTCTATTGACCTCTTAGGCACAGCTATCATCAGTGTGTCTGTCTGTGGAGAGAGTGTCGACCTTGTTGAGAGGTTTACTTACCTCGGCAGTGACATTCATTTGACTCTAGTGATTCTTCCTATAAAGTCAGTAGATGGATTTTGAGAAAATGGGGGGTCATGAGGTCGCTGGAAAGGGGTGTGTGGCGCTCCCAATATCTCAGCAAAAGAATGAAGGTCCAAGTCTTTAGAGCCCTGGTGCCTCCTGTCTTGCTATATGGTTCTGAGACATAGACGCTATCCAGTGACCTGAGGTGAAAACTGGACTCCTTTGTTTCTGTGTCTTTCCAGAGAATCCTTGGGTACCACTGGTGTGACTTTGTGTTGCTCATGGAGTCCCGAATGAAATACATTACCTGCATTGTGTGGGAGCATCAGTCACGGCACTACAGCCATGTGGCGCGATTCCCCGAGGGTGATCCAGCTTGAAGGATCCTCTTTGTTGGGGACCCGAGTGGCTGGACCAGGCCAAGGGGTCCCCCACGTAACACCTGGCTGTGGCAGATAGAAGGTCATTTTCGGAGGGTGGGACTGGACTGTCTGCCTGAGGGGTTGCCAACCGGGATCCTGAGTTGTTTCGTCACATAATGGGTGTGACAACGCAGTGTACCAGTGCATGCTCCCCAACTTGACTTGACTTGTCTTCAGAAGTTAATACATTATAATTTCTAATGAACTTCTGCCAAATTAACAATATGGGAAAATAAAATCTGAACGTGCAGGTCTTGTGCATTGTCATCTGCCTTATGAGAGCACAAACTCTTTTTCTTGGGTTGCATGAAATCATTAAAAAATGTACAGCCAAGGTAAGGGGGCTCTTGTTCCTTTTACAGATGCTGATTGGGCTTGCGCTTGGAGTGCACCAGACATTTGAAAACCAAACTCAGTTCTGTCCACTTTTAAAAGTTCATTATAATAAACTCAACATAGTCTTCCATTTTGTGATTGCAAGATTAGTTCAGATTCGGTGAAACGAGAACAAGCCTATTTGGAGCGAAGTGCTCTTTTGCATTTGTACTACTGCATAATTTTATTAAACAAAATTTAAATTAACTCTCCCCTTATTTTCATTCTTTTAGAACTGTCAGTGGAGAATAAAGTCCGACTTGTCATATCTGGTCTGGTGTTGATTGTACTGCTGATCATTGTGGCCGAGTTTTTGTGGATCAGATCTAACAAAGCTGTGTCGACTTCAGGACAAGAAGAATCAGAAAGTAACACAAACTTGTAAATCATACAAACAACACCTTGAATCTGTGATTACTTGAGATGGCTCAAAGATAAACAACCTCGGGGATTTAGTTGATCAAATTGTTTTGGTTACTTTTGTCAAATTACTTTGCTTCATGTCAGTACGATGGAAAGAAAGGCACCACTATTACTAGAGAAGAACTGCTTGACATTTGGGATAATTTATGTATTAATTTCAATGCAGACATACGGGACTTGCCTGACAAATTGCTGCTTGGGAAATCCTAAGGTGTTGTAAGTACTGACAGATCCAGAAAAGAAAGCTTGTGCTGAAGACGTTGTGAAGGCGAGTCGACGCTCTTGTGTACTTTAGAAGACGTGGATTTCAAGTAATGCTTCGTCTTCCAAATGTTCAGTCTGTTAGCTACAAAGCAAATGAGTTACGCTTGCTCATTAAAACTGATGTGCTCTGTTGTCTTGTGTCTGATTTTAAATTTCACAGCAACCTGTTTACGGTCATCTATGTCTGATTTATCAGGGGATTTAATGGCATAGAGACTGATATGAGCTGAGCGCTAGTTGAACTTAAATAACGCGTTTAAAGATTGCACAGGTCACTTCATCCAGCCTCTCCCTCAGCACCCTTCAGCCTATTCCCCAGCCTACGAGCAATCTGGACTCTTCGGGTAAGTTGGACCCCCCCCACAACCCGCACAACAGAACTGCAGGTACAGTAAGTGGATGGTCATGATGGCGTCTTACCCACTACTTTGACATGTGCTGACTAACTAGCCCCAAGGTTTACCGATCTGTTTGTTCAGTGGGACCAGTAGGGGGCACTTGCTCCCTGGGATTGTGTTCTTTTTTGAATGAAGGGAATACTTGAACCTTATACATATCCCTTCAGTAACCATGGCGGAAATAATCAGACAAGAGCAATATGGCACAAAAAGATGCATACATATTGTAAAGACACAAAATGCACAAGATAAAGGGTCTGGTGCACCTGAGGGCAAACACCACCTATTAAAGTACGCAAGAGGCGTAAAAGAAAATGTGTGGTACTACGTAAAGTTGAAATGTTCTAGATTCTCAGGTCGATCTAATCTAAGATGGTGGCGATTGCCTTTATGAGGAATTCAGGGAGGAAGAGGCGGTCTAGGTAGTCTTACTCCGGAAGAGATGTCAGAGTGGGAGAGGTGAGAAAAGAAGAGAGAGCATTATTAGACGGTGCCCTCTTGTGTTTTGGTGGCAAATCACACCTATGCCCTTAGGTTATATATACATATTGTGGAAGAATATGCCTTGACACAAGAAAATGGTTTGGAGCAGCAACCCGTATACTTGAAATAAGGCTGCAAGAGTAGATTATTAGATGCAAGGTTGTTTACAGATTAGAGTCCAGAACAGAACTGACTAACAGAAGGAAGAAGGTGGGTTTTTAAGGTCAGTCACTGGAAGTGATGTCATCAGGCCTGGAATAGGAAGTGATGTCATTGAACCTGGAACCAGAAATGACGTCATCGGGTTCAAGCAGAATTTCACGTTTTATCTGCAAGGGATAAAAGAGAAAGGATTATTGCACTCTGCCACTCCCTGGCCTGGCGTGGAATTACCTTCTTTTGAGCCCTTCAGCTGCCTCTCACACGCACATGTGTGACAATATTTTATTTTAAAACGTAGCATTCACTCCCAGTATACAATGCAGTATATTTGTAGATGCATATCCAGGCTGAAGAGAAGCCGAAAAGGAACAGTACAATCATCTTCCAGTTGTTCAATGGGGAATGCTGATGAATGTGTTTTATGTATAGTGTATATATTTGTAACTTATCAAGTTTGGAAAACTGTTCACGTTTCAATTTAGTAAAGAGAGTTTTTTTTTTCGATATTTGAGTAACAGTGATTGGATTATGTATTATAAGGCTGAAGGTGGGCAATAGTGTACCTACCAACAATAGAGGTGGTGACACCATTATAAAGAGCTTAGGGCCTTGCATACCGATAAAGGAAGGGTGGTGCAAGGGGGTTACATTTGATTTTAATAAAATCAATAAAATGCTTAAGGAAAAAAAAAGAGATAGAAGGGTTTAGGAGTTGTAGTGGACTCGACACTATCAACTGCCAGACACTTATTCATTTAAATTATCGATTGACTTAATTTTACTAGCTTTAAGTTTCATTCTGTTGGCCATGCTCTCTTTCTCAGGGTTTTGTTTTCAATCCTATTTTTGTAAAATTGATCTATTTGTATGGAATGTTGTGTGATTTTAATAAAACCAATAAAATTAAAAAAAAAAAAAAGTATTGTGATAGATGGCCAGGGACCTTGCCCAGTCGGTATGCCCTTTTGAGGAGAGGACTTGGGGAGAGGACATATCACCAGCAGTACCTCCCCCGGGACACGAGAGGGCAACCCCCCTGGTTTACATCAGGGCTACGGGACTGGAGCTCAGAAGCTCAACCCTGCTGGGGCCCGTGACCACCGACAGAGGGAGCCTGGACAGCTTCGGAGCCATGCCATGCAGCACTTCTGCCACAACGGGCAGAAAAGATATTACGTATGGTGAGCTGGCCATTGGACACCATCTGACTGGTCGATCAACAATGCGCTATAAAGATGTCTGAAAACATGACCTGAAACTTGCAGGCATTGACACCATGAGCCAGACATGTTATTCAAGAAGGAGTTGAGAGGGGTGAAGAAAAGCACAACCAACAGCTCGAGGACAGAAGACAATGGAGAAAGCAGAGACAGCAAACTCAGACCTCTGATACACAATCAGCCTTTGTCTGCAGCACCTGCGGAAGAGACCACTATGCCAGGATTGGGTTATTGAGCCGCTTCAGAAGCTGTTCGTAACAGGACTATCCAAGGCTCTACCATTATCTTTCGTGATTGACAGATGCCATTATTGATTCAGGAGAAAATGTGATAGGTTGGCCTTTAAGATTTATATTTGAGTACCCCGTACTAGAAAATGAATTGGTGGAGACGGCGTTTATACCGGGCAGCCTGGGACACAAAGTAGAAACCGAGTCCGAGTCCTGATTTGTTGGCTTATGTAATTGTGGGGGACCAGTGCATGGGCTCCAAGGGACAGAGACACACACAGCATCACTAAAGTGGGATTACTGTACAATCTGCACCCACGTCATTACCAGTTATCAATTTTGTTTTTGAAATGTAAGTTTATTCTCAAGTATTGTTGTAACTGTATACATATAGCACCTTCTAAAGGTCTTCAGACTCCTTTTACATTGTGTCGGACATTTTGTTGTCTTGTGCTAAAATCTTTTAAATTCATTTATCTCTCATCAAAGAGACATTCAATAACCCCGCAGCGATGAAATGAAAACAGGATTTTAAATTACATTTCTTAAAAATAAAATACTAAAATATCTCATTGACACAAGTACTCAGACCATTTGCTATGATGAGATACATCCCATTCAATTGATCATCATTAAGATGTTTGGGGTCCATCTGTGGTCAACTCAATTGATTGGACCTCATTAGGAAAGGTGCGCACACAACTGTCTATTGAGGATCCCACAGCTGAGCCCACCGTGTCCCCACTGACCTGAACTGTAATTCACATCATTTATCCAGCTGTGTACACTTTTCATTATAAGATTAGATTAGATTATACTTTATTTGACCCCAAGGGAACGTAACGTTTTGCAGTTCCCAAAATAAAATAGATATAATAAAGACAAACAACAGCCCCCCAAACACTCACAGCTAAGACCACAGAAATTACAGGACAGCCCTAAGACATTAAAATGTTCATTGTAGTTGCATACGGTGTGTATATAAAGTATTCAGACCCCTTCACTTTTCTCTTATTTTGTAATATTGCAGTCTTGTGCTTAAATCCTTGTAATTAATTTGTTTCTTTATCAAGAATCACACAATACTCCAGAATGAAAAAGTGAAAATAGGTGTTTAGAAATTTTTGCAAATTTATTAAAAAGTGTTCACTTCCTGTTACTCAGTACTTTGTTGAAGCGCCTTTGGCCTGGGTATCTTCCTGGGTTTGACCTGACAAGCTTCACACACCTTGATGTCGGGATTTTCTGCAATTCTTCTCTGCAGATCCTCTCAAGCTCTCCATTTCAGGGCACTATAATGTTTGGGATAATTGGCTTCACAGGTGTTTGTGATTCCTCAGGTGGGTTTCATGGCTTCATAAGATACCCCGGCTTGCTTCTGTCCTTTGGAGTCTATAGTTGCCATTGTTCAACATGAGGACAAAAGCTGTGCCAATGAAAGTCAAAGAAGACATTATGAGGCTGAAAAACAAGAATCAAACCATTGGAGACATCATGAAAACCTTAGGTTTTTAAAATCAACTGTCTAGAATATCATGAAGAAGAAAGAACACACTGGTGACTCAATTATCACAAAGGGACTGGTGGGCCAAGGAAGACCTCAACTGCTGATGACAGAAGAATCCTCACTATGGTCAAGAAAAAGCCCCAAACACCTGCGTGAGAAATCAGAAATAGTCTTCAGGGCGCCGATGTACACGTCTCAGAGATGACTATCAGCAGAAGACTTCATGAACAGAAATACAGCTGTCACACTGTGAGATGCAAACCACAAAAACAGGATGGTCAGATTACAGTTAGTGAGAATGAACTTCAGAGAACCTGCAGAATTCTGGAAAAACATCTCATGGACAGACAAGACAAAGATGAACCTGATCAGAGTAATGGTGAGAACAAAGTGTGGAGACAAAAAGAAACTGCCCAAAAGCCAAAGCGGACCATCTCATCTGTTAAACATAGCGGTGCTGGGAATGTTATGACTTGGGCATGTATGGCTGCCCAAGGTCCTGGCACACTTCTCTTCATTGATGATGGAGCTACTAAAGGCAGTGGCACAATGAATTCTGAGGTGTGTAGAAACATCTGATCTGCTCAAGTTCCAGTAGATGCCTCATTACAAGGCGCTTCATCAGGTAACAAGATCATGAGCCAAAAACATTACTAAGGCAGCACAGGAGTTTATCAAACCTAAAAAATGGTAAATTCTTGAATGGCCAAACCAGTCATCTGATTTCAGTCTAGTTGAGCAGGTCTTCCATGCACTGAAGAGAACACATAAGGGGACAAGCCACCCTGAAACAAGCGGGAGCTGAAGATGGCTGCATTAGAAGTTTGGCAGAACATCACCAGAGAAGTCCCTCAGCACCTGGTGACGTCTATGAATCTCAGACTTCAGGCAGTCATTGCATGTGAGGGATACGCGACAAAGTACTAAATATGACAATGGCTTAAATAGACCTGCCATTGCTGTGTGCCCATTATGATGCCCTGAAATGGGAGGATCATGTTGAAAAAGTGTCATGTGTGCCAATCCCGTTAAATGAAAGTCTGAAATGTGCTCTTTAATCACAAGTTTGAAGCATTTGATTTGTTATTTTAAACTGTGGAGCAGAGGGGGGAAATCAAGGAGAATTGCAAAATATTATGGAGGGCACATATATATGTGTATATATAATTGTATATAATCTATTATATACTGTGCATATACACATACTGTACATATTAATGGTATGTTTTCATTTAAGTTTGTAACCTTTGCAAATGTGTTTAGCAGTCAGCGTATGAATAGGAAGTTGAATATATAAAAATAAACTGAATACCATGACAAAATAACGGAAGAGTAAAGTACTGTTTTAGCACTGCAAGCAAAAAATACACTTTGTAAATTAACATAAAGAAAGATGAAAACAGCGAAACATTCAATGTGGTTTTTCACAGTGTCAGCATTGTGGCCTGTCGTCATTTCCTGAAATACCCAAAACTTCAACAGAATGGCTTCCGTTAAAAGATTTTCAGCCTGGTCAGTTCTCCTAATTCACAACTGAAGAATGCGGGCCATTGAACTTCACCTGCTTCTTTGTAAGTACATAGTTTACTTTTTTATTCTTTCATAGTTAATTGGTTCTGGCATCCTCACAATTGATCTGCTCTCATTATAAGGAAAGCGTTTTGACAGAAAATGAAGTTGTGAGCACCGAGAAATGTCAAATAAATGAGGGATGCTGATCTCAGCAGTGCTAATCAGACTCGACCCCTACTAACGCTGGCTAAACTACTGGAAATGCTGCTGTTTATTTCTTTGGTTTATCTTATTTAGTTTTTAAGTTTGCAGTGTATTTTAAGTTTATGGCTTTCATGTGTCTAGTTCTACTGATGACTTTGATGTCTCGTGGCTTTAGCTGTATTGACCTGCTTCCTCAATTTAAATGTTTATTCTAAAATGTTATTGATTAGATCCTTAGGTTTTGAAAAAGTTCTGCACAGATCCTCTAAGTGAGAATTTGTTTTTTTCCAGTTTAAAATAGTATATAACATCAGTTACCCACTTAGAATAGGAGAGTTAGGATTCTTTCAGTTGAGCGAGATAAGTCTACATGCCAATAGTGTAGTAAAGGCAATCACAGTTTGTTTGTCGTTCTCCACTTTAAGCCCTCTGTGAGCCCACCAAACACAGCTGTTAGTGGATTAGGAGGGATTGTGACTCCAAGGCTGTCTGAGAGGCATTTAAAGATTTTGTTCCAGAATGATGTTAATTTGGTGCACACCCAAAACATGTGACCCAGTGAGGCTGGAACTCAATTGCAGCAGGTTTAATCTTGCCCTGGAAACATTTTGGACAGATGTGATAGATATATAATTTTCATCCATCCATCCATCTTCTTCCACTTATCCGAGGTCGGGTCGTGGGGGCAGCAGCTTGAGCAGAAATACCCAGACTTGGCTCTCCCCGGCCACTTCTTCTAGCTCTTCCGGGGGAATCCCAAGGCATTCCCAGGCCAGCTGAGAGACATAGTCACTCCAGCGTGTCCTGGGTTTCCCCCGTCGACTATCTGACTGACCCTCCTCTCCTGGACCCCCAAATAGACTTTTCCAGGGAGGCTGAGGAGTGTGATCCCTCTGTAGCTGGAACACACCCTCCGGTCTCCTTTCTTAAAGAGGGGGACCACCACCCCGGTCTGCCAATCCAGAGGCACTGTCCCTGATCTCCATGTGATGTTGCAGAGGCGTGTCAATCAAGACAGTCCTACAACATCCAGAGCCTTGAGGAATTCCGGGCGTATCTCATCCACCCCTGGGACCCTGCCACCAAGGAGTTTTTTGACCACCTCGGTGACCTCAGTCCCAGAGATGGGGGAGCCCACTTCCGAGTCCCCAGGCTCTGCTTCCTCATTGGAAGGCATGTTAGTGGGATTGAGGAGGTCTTTGAAGTACTCCGCCCACCAACCCACAACGTCCCGAGTCGAGGTCAGCAGCGCACCATCCCCACCATATACAGTGTTGACACTGCACTGCTTCCCCCTCCTGAGATGCCAGATGGTGGACCAGAATCTCCTTGAAGCCGTCTGAAAGTCGGATATATATATTTTGAGTTGAATAATTGTATGCTTTGCACATATGGAGCTTGAATGAATTCTTTGCATTGCTACCTTCCACTCCTTTTCTGAGATGTTGAGTGAGAGATCCTTTCCCCACTGTACTCGGATCTTTGAAAGGGAGGGACATTTGTATATTACAGAAATGCTGTCCGAGTCCTCGAGACAGCAATATTTTTTCCGGAATAGAGGCTGGTGGGAGGTGAGTGAATCACTACTGGGTTGTTAGCATATTGGTGATGACTTATACTCATTGGGGTACAAAGCAAGGAATATATAGAAGTACTGCAGGATTTTATTTCTATTGTGGACCAAGCCTGAGTCTGTTCCTCTATTTCTGTCCATGTCCAGGTTGTTTTATAGTTTGTATATTTGCCGCCCAGTTATGAAACTGAAAGTTAGGTAGAGCCATGCCACCTTCTGTCTTAGATCTTTGTAGGGTCGCCCTTTGGATACGTGGATGCTTTGAATTCCAGATGAGGTTATGATTGAATCTAATTTCTTAAAAAATGATTTATTGTTGTTTATTGGAATGTTTAGAAATAGAAAAAGAAGCTTAGAAAGGATATTCATCTTGACGATGTTAATTCTTTCTTTCTTGAAGTAATGGCTGCTTCTCTGCCATATCAGACTACTGGCACACGGCTTTAGCTTGACAGAGTGGATCTCAGCTTCTGGTCCACAAAGAGAAGAGAATTTCACCTTTTCACTTCCTCATGGAGAGGGCGGCACACAGCTTGTTAGTTTCTGAGAGAAGATTTTAAGAGATCATTTTGGAGAATGTGGGTGGAGTGCCCCAGGGAAGAGTCCCACAGTTCTCTTGGATTCCCTAGAATATATCAGTGAGTGTGTTTTTCAATTCCCAGTTCTCCAAGCTTCTCTTTGCTTCTCCATTTCAGAGATGGGGTGCATGTCGTTTTAAAGGAAAGTTGAATCTTCTTTGAACTGGACTAAAGTCACTTCCAGTTATGAGTGTCCTCTAATAGGCAAGTTATTCTCTCCGTCCTGGTTATCAACCTTTGAATTACGGGTTTCTTTTCAGGCTGGAGTCTACTTTCGTGCTCTGTTGCTTGAGAGCTATACAGAGATACACAGAGAGGGTCTCAGCAAGATGTCAGGTCACCTCTGATTCCCCCTTGTGCTCAAAGTCAATACATTAATAAACCATAAAACCAGGGAGAAATGTGGAGGTTCAATGAAGAAATCCATTTAAAACCAAGGTCAAAATCAATAATGGCTGGAAGCAGTCCTTTAAAAACCCAGTGCCTTCTTTTATCTGGTGGCTACCCTGCTTCTCCCATCCGGGCCCTGCAACAGGGGAGTCGCCCTACCTGCAGCTGACCTTCTCCTACTGGGCTGGTAGCTTTCCGAACCCTGGTTCCGTACGGCTCACTCCAGACCAAGACTTGGGTGCCCCAGTGACCAGGTTGCTCAAGCTAGGGCTTCAACCTCCCAAGCCTCCAACTCCCGCTGCCTTCCACTGCCTTATGCAGCAAGCCGTCCGCAATCATGGTCACGGCAGGAGTGACCCAATCCATCTGCCCCCGAGTGCTGGCCAAACACCCCACCAGGGCTCTCCTCTCAGCTGCCTGAAACCACCAGCGAGCCTACTCTTGCTCGCTCGTTCACACACCGGCTCTCTGTACCTCCTGCCATCCTCTTTCCACTAACCTCCATTCTTTTCTTTTTTCGTCTCTTCCCTCCGCACTCGTGCTTCTCCTATTTATAATGGGAACGTGGCACCAGTACGATGATTATCAGTTCCCAAAATCAATTACGGACATGGGCAATTCCACACCTGGGCACTTCAGTGCAGAAATGCCCATGCCCGTATCACGCCTGGGAACAGTGCCGGTCACACTACCACGCCCCCTCTTTAAGCCGCAAGTGCAGCGATTATTTATTTAAAAACCGGGCTTTCCTTTAGAGCCGCAGACCCGCTATATCACAGGGGACAGTGCGTGCTGAGGCGCAGTGTGCAGAAGTCGGCAACTTTCTGCAGAGTCAATAGCTACAGACCTCCAAAAGCTCAAGAACAGTGTGTAGAGAACTTCATGGAATGGGTTTCCATGGCCGAGCAGCTGCATCCAAGTCTTACATCACCAAGTGCAATGCACAAACGTCAGATGTGGTGGTGTGAAGCACACCGTCACTGACTCTAGAACAGTGCTGATGTGCCCTATGGAGTGACGGGTCTGGGTGTGGTGCTTGCCAGGAGAACAGTACTTGCGTGACTGCATTGTGTCAAGTGTAACATTTGGTGGAGGGGGGATTATGGTGTGGGGTTGTTTTTCAGGGGTTGGGCTTGGCCCCTTAGTTCCAGTGAAAGGAACTCTCAGTGCTTCAGCCATTTTGGACAATTTCATGCTCCCAACTTTGTGGGAACAGTTTGGGGATGGCAACATCACTGCACACGCACCAATGCACAAAGCAAGGTCTTTAAAGAAATGGATGAGCAGGTTTGGTGTGGAGAAACTTGACTGGCCTGCACAGAGCCCTGACCTCAACCTGACAGAACACCTTTGGGGTGAATTCGAGCAGACACTGCAAGCGAGCCAGGCCTTCTCATCCAGCATCAGTGCCTGACCTCACAAATGCTCTCGTGGTCACAAATACCCATCAACACACTCCTACAACACATTCCTTCCCAGAAGAGTTGAAGCTGTTAGAGCTGCAAAGGGTGGACCAACTCCATATGAAAGCCTATGTATTAAGAATGGGAAGTCATTAAAGTTCATGTGTGAGTAAAGGCAGGCATCCCAAAACTTTTGCCAATCTAGTGCAGGCAGATCCTCGTATGAAGAGTCCAGTTGCTTACTTGGAATGAAAGATTGAGGGGTTTTGTGCATCTCTTGTGTCTGTTGAATCTGCTGCCTTCGCAGGCCTTGTGTGCCGCTGAGACCTAGCAGAATGGGCAATGCCCAAATTGTCCGGTATGGCTCAGGCGAATTCCTGAAAGGCAACAAAGTGAAAGGAACATTTTGGAGGAGCCACAAATGGGCTAGTAAGAAGAGATTTGCTGAATCACAGGTTCTACCAGAAAATGTTTCATGTTACTTGTAGCAGGGGGAAATTAGGGGACATCAAAGGGGAGATCTTCATGGTGAGTTGGGTATTATCTGCACGCGAGTCAGGTAGGATTCTGAATTAAGAAATCCAGAGGCAGCAAGCTGAAGAAGAACTGAATGTTGAGGATTGCTACACTACAGCAGGCTGCAGAGAGCTCAACTTAGATAGATAGATAGATAGATAGATAGATAGATAGATAGATAGATAGATAGATAGATAGATAGATAGATAGATAGATAGATAGATAGATACTTTATTAATCCCAATGGGAAATTCACATTCTTCAGCAGCAGCATACTGATACAATAAATAATATTAAATTAAAGAATGATAACTTGCCACCAAACAGAGCAGACTGCATGGGTTTAGAGAAGCAGGAGCACATCAAGAGTAGCTTGAGATATTTAGAAGATTGCTGTGGTTAATGGTGACATAGTCAGTGGTGTGAGCAAGAAGAAAACATTCAGAGAGAGAAATGCAGCACAGATAGTAAACATATTGTCATCATGTTGAGAACATAGGCTGAAAACTCAGTTTTGCAGGTAATATGATTGCTTCTAGACATAAAATATACGTATGTCATGGCGGAGATGTAGAGTTGGACAGCCTCTTCAGAAGTAGATTGTAAAGAGGAGGAACCAAGTAGAGATGAGGCAACGAGGCTGCCTCATTGGGAAGGAGATGATGGCGGGGTAAGGTGATAGGATGAAATGGACAGGTCAGTAGAGAGTGATTAGAAATTGTGAACTCAGATGATGAAATATCTCTTTACAAGTCCTTCAGAAATGAGAAGATCCAGAAAAAGTCCATCAGACTGAGTTAGCGTGCCAACAGTTAGGCTGGGAAAAAAATGACTGAAGGGCAGGCAGCATGGATTCTGAACTCATTGAGGATAATGATTCTATGAGCATTGGAATATAACACAGACAGGAAATTAGAAAATTTAGAGATGAAGGCAGTTAATAGCAAGGAGGACAGCAGACCACAAGAAGGAGAAGGCAGCACAAAGTTTAAGAACAATGCAAGATAAAAAAAAACGGTGATGGAGTCATTTGATTAGGCACAATAAGAGAGGTTGGGCATCAAATAAAAGATGTTTGTTGTTTGTACATGAGTGCAGAATTGGCTCAGACACAGGAAGTAGAGGGTGATGGTGTGAGGGTGAGGGACTTTATCAGAATTGTCTGGTGTCAAGAGTGGTGTCCCACAAGGGTCATTGCTGGAGCGGCTGATAATTTTAATATATATACATGATTTAGATAAGAATATAAGTAACTAGATGGTTAAGTTTGCAGATGATACCAAGCTAGCTGACTGGCAGATCATTGAGAATCTGTTGGATCATCACAGAGGAACTTGGACAACAGACTGTCTTGGGCAGATTTGTGGCAGATGAAATATAATGTAAATAAATGTATAGTATTACACACAGAAAGTAAAAATATTAGGTCTGAATACACCATGGGAGGTCTGAAAATTGAATGTGCACGTTATGTGAAGGATTTTAGGAGTCGTAGTGGACTTGACACTAACAACTGGCAGTGTTTGGAAGCCATTAAGAAAACAAACAGCATGTCAGGTTATATAGCACCCTGACGTGTGGAGTTCAAGTCCAAGGAGGTTCTACTCAAGCTTTATAACACACTGGTGAGGTCTCATCTGGAGTCCCGTGTGCAGTTTTGGTCTCCAGGCTACAAAAAGGACATAGCAGCGCTAGAAAAGGTCCAGAGAAGAGCAACTAGGCTGAGTCCAGAGCTACTGGGGTTGAATTATGAGGAAAGATTAAAGGAGCTGAGCCTTTAAAGAAGACTAAGAGGAGACCTGACTGAAGTGTTTAAAATTATGAAAGGGAATTAGTCCAGTGAATCGAGACGGTGACTTTAAAATGAGTTCATCAAGAACATGGACACACAGTTGGAAGTTTGTTAAGTATAACTTTCACACAAACATTAAGAAGTTTTTCTTCACACAGAGAACAACAGACACATGGAACAAGTGACCAAGTAGTGTGGCAGATTTTAGAGACTTTCAAAACTCGACTTGATGTTATTTTAGAAGAATTAAGTGGATAGGACTGGTGAGCTTTGTTGGGCTGAATGGCCTGTTGTCCTCTAGATTGTTTTAATGTGCCAATAATGCAATTTATGAAATTAAACAAGTACAATCTCAAACTAAGCATAACAGATTATTACTTTATTATTAATTCAAGAAGAAATAAGCCAGAGTACAGAATCCATGTGAGAAAAAATAAGCACTTCCCAATATTGTTAAACCATATTTAGCAGTGATCATTTTCTATATATGTTTATTTCTTGGCCCCATTTAATATCTGTGTTTATGAGGCCCAGTTTTTAAATAAAGAGCCAGGTTCCTTTAGGAGCTCCCAGACTACCTGACCTCCCAAACAGATGATATAATTTTATCTCATTCACCTACAAGCAATTATTGATTTATGGGATTGCCATTTCTTCCCACTAACACACTTGAATGAACTTTCCCTTTCCACATGTGAACCTCATCATGTCTCTCTCTGTCATGAGTCATTCCTAAACCACCTTTAGTCTGGTAGTCCGTTACCTGTCAGGTACATTAGACATCGATGAGCTGTCAGGTTGGTCCTCTTTTTCAATCCTTCCATGTTTTTTCATTCTCCTTAGGCAGAAACATTAATGATTTGAGGACTTGCCCTTCAATTTCATATTATCAAGGATGAAGTGAAAAGCCACGTCAATAGACCTTCTCTATATAGGAAACAAGAAAGACAACTGCAAAGGTTAGAAACATCTGAGGAACAAAGGTAACTACTGTGGATGCACAAAGACAGAGGGATGTAAGGACTAGCATATCTATTGGACAGACCTTCATAACTACACAACATTACCATTGTACCATTAAGCCTGTTTTCATACACACGTGTTTTGCTACACTAGTCTTTCCTATTTTATTAACTTAACAAATGAAAGGGCTGATTTCTTTGTTTTCTGTCATGGTTTTTGAGAGGTTGTTGAATCAGAAAGGACACACTCTCCTGGGAAATGGTCATTTGCAGCACTATTACTATTGTCATGATGCCTATGCCTTATGAGTTTGTAACAGATCTTTAATTTATTTTGTAATTATTGTAGTTTGTTTTTTGTGAAGTTGGGGAAGACTTCAGAGGACATCACAATGAATGTCTTAGTTACCTGACCAGTATGACATGGTGATGAGTTGTTCAGTTTTTTTTGTTAGATGTGCCAAAACAACATTTAATACTTGACTTTTCACAGGCTTTCATCATGCCACTTCTTCTTTTTTTCACAAGTGATGCCATGGTTTCGTTGAGCTTCTAAACAGCTTATCTGATTATAGGTTTTCACTCCCTTCCTCCAAAAACTCGCATGTCTCCTTAGACAAAATGACGCACGCATACACAGAGACATGCACAACTGGCACGAAATAAGAGCACTTCCTCGTTTGGACTAGTCAAAAGTGATATATTTTTATTACTTGTTATTATTTTAACAAAGCATGCATGGGAAGGATCCTCCATAGGCCCTGTGGTTGAGTGAGGAGTCACAAGTCTGTTTGATTAATGCTGGGGTGCCAGCTGGTCGTCCCCATTTACTTCAAACAAAAACGGAATCAAAAGTGTGAGCGCTCAATGGCACGGAGGAAGAAAAAATAAATAGCAAAACAAAAGGAAGCCAAATGTAGGCTTTACGTTAAGTTCTTTCAGGAAGGTTAATCGTGCAGAAGCTCAGTCCTGTGCCACGCACTGACACTGTAACTACTATGTAATTACCTGTATAAGTACAGTGTAACTATGAGTTATTACTCCGTACTTACTGTGTAATACAAAGTAACATTACAGTTGATTACTCAGTTGTCATTGCTATTCCACAGTTTATATAAGATAGATAGATAGATAGATAGATAGATAGATAGATAGATAGATAGATAGATAGATAGATAGATAGATAGATAGATAGATACTGTTATTAATCCCAAGGGGAAATTCACATACTCCAGCAGCAGCATACTGATAAAGAAAATATTAAATTAAAGAGTGATAACAATGCAGGTATACAGACAGACAATAACTTTGAATAATGTTAATGTTTACCCCCCCCCGGGTGGAATTGAAGAGTTATAGTTACATACCCTGATGTTTTTATTACATTTTGAAAGTACAGATACAATGTAACTATGTAAGTACACTTGTTTTTGGATCAGTGATAAATTGTTACATTGTAATTATATTAACTGTGGAATAACAATGACAACTGAGTAATTAACTATAACGTTACAGTTCGACATCCGTGGCAGAGTGACAGGCGCTGAGCAGACTCCTGTCAATAATGGAGAATCCACTGCATCCACTGAACAGGATCATCTCCAGACAGAGGAGCAGCTTCAGTGACAGACTGCTGTCACTGTCCTGCTCCACTAACAGACTGAGGAGATCGTTCCTCCACCACACTATCTATCTATCTATCTATCTATCTATCTATCTATCTATCTATCTATCTATCTATCTATCTATCTATCTATCTATCTATCTATCTATCTACTTTGTATTACACAGTAAGTACGGAGTAATAACTCATAGGTACACTGTACTTATACAGGTAATTACATAGTAGTTACAGTGTAATTATGGACACTTAATGTAAAGTGTTACCACACCTCCTCTTATAGGTGGGAGACCGGAAGGGGTGGAGTCAGGTGCCCACACAGTGCTGCGGAGGGAATAGGAGAGAACATGATTAGTGACAGTGCTCCCTTTCAGCCTGGGGTGGTATGACATACCTAAGAAGACCCCTCAGGCTGATCAACAGACGCACATGTGTGACAGCCCTCTGAAAATGGATTTAATCCTTGTTTGTTTGGATTCCCTTCTCTATTTCATTTTAGCCTATTAAACTGTATTGCAGCTGTGTTTAATTTGTTCTTCAAGTCATGGAACTAACAGGATGGTGGAGCATTTCCCTCACCACAGCACAAAGAGAAGGCCATTGTTGCGAGGACTGGTGTCTCTGATCATTTTCTTTGCCTTTGTCTGACATCGTTTTGTGTAGATTTCCTTGAAGTCAGAGAGAGCACACCCAATGATAAGTTCAGCTGGCCACTCTCTTCAGAGCCGTGTGTTGCTGCATTCTGTTTCTAAACCAGGTGGTGACATGTCCTGTCAGGATACTTTCAATTGTAATTGAGGGCAGCCTAAAATATCTCAGGCATGTGAGGTGCTAAAGATGCCGCTGTGCCTACTTCACCAGCGGTCAATATGCTTGAACCAGGTCAGGTCCTCTGTGATGTGAACACCAAGGTACCCTCTCCATCTGAGTGTCATTAAAGCTGAAGTGGTGGTCGTGTCTCAGCTTTTTTCTAACAAAGTCGACAAGCAGCTGCTCTGTCTTGCTGCCATTTAGGAGAGGACTATTGTCCTGAAGGGTTCAGATGCAGGTTCATGAGCTTGGTGATGAGTTTAGAGAATTTGATTGTGTTAAGTGTCTAGTATATGTATATAGAGTTCTCACAGTTTTCTCACTTGTTGTCCAGGTAGGCTACAGCTTTATGTAATATAGAGGCATCATTCATGGACCTACTGGAGCGATATGTGAAATGTAATGGATCTAGCTCTTTCGGCAGTGAAGAGCATATGTAATTCTTGACTAGCCTCTTGAAAGACTCCATTACGTGATTCCTAAGGTGCAGGGACAATGGTGAACCTTTTAAAGCATGTTGGTGCAACAGATTGGGTAAAAGAAAGATTGAATAATACTATGAACACTGGTGCAAGATGATCAGTGTAGATCTTGAAAACACATCCCGGAATGGCATCTGCCAAATTGCAGAAATAATGGGGTGTAGTGAATACTTTCTGGAAGCACAGTCTATGAGATAAACAGGATATGCACCTGTTTATTAATTTTAGGTTTAAATTATGCTCATGTCTTCTGCTCAAACGTTTCTCATACTGAAAATGTCAAGCATATTTTACTTCTGTCTATTAGTCTCCATTTTATTTTATGTAAGTTGTAGTATTCTTTATTTCTGTGTCACTAGTCTGTGGGAGACATGCAAGTAACAATTTCATTTTACTATATAAACCTGAAATAAACTTAAACATACATTTTTTTTGTTTGTTTTTTTATTAATTTTATTTTTCTATATATAGTATGTCTGAAAATGTTTTTTTCCCCTGAATGCACAGTTTAATCCATTGATTCAGTCACTCTTGTTGTTATTCAAACACTGCCTGGCATTTGATTTGTTTGTGGTGCAGTATTGTTAAAATTTCCATCCATCCATCCATCCTCTTCCGCTTATCCGAGGTCGGGTCGCGGGGGCAGCAGCTTGAGCAGAGATGCCCAGACTTCCCTCTCCCCGGCCACTTCTTCTAGCTCTTCCGGGAGAATCCTGAGGCGTTTCCAGGCCAGCCGGGAGACATAGTCCCTCCAGCGTGTCCTGGGTCTTCCCCGGGGCCTC
Organism: Erpetoichthys calabaricus; assembly: GCF_900747795.2. Classification (NCBI taxonomy): domain Eukaryota; kingdom Metazoa; phylum Chordata; class Cladistia; order Polypteriformes; family Polypteridae; genus Erpetoichthys; species Erpetoichthys calabaricus. The sequence continues at coordinate 96,552,443 of NC_041409.2, read as the reverse complement.
CTCCCGGTTAGACGTGCCCGGAACATCTCACCAGGGAGGCGTCCAGGAGGCATCCTGATCAGATGCCCGAGCCACCTCATCTGACACCTCTCGGTGCGGAGGAGCAGCGGCTCTACTCTGAACTTCTCACCCTATCTTTAAGGGAGAGCCCAGACACCCTGCAGAGGAAACTCATTTCAGCCGCTTGTATTCGCGATCTCGTTCTTTCGGTCACTACCCATAGCTCATGACCATAGGTGAGGGTAGGAAAATAGATCGACCGGTAAATTGAGAGCTTTGCCTTATGGATCAGCTCCTTTTTCACCACAACAGACCGATGCAGAGTCCGCATCACTGTGGACGCCGCACCGATCCGCCTGTCGATCTCACACTCCATTCTTCCCTCACTCGTGAACAAGACCCCGAGATACTTAAACTCCTCCACTTGAGGCAGGATCTCGCTCCCAACCCTGAGAGGGCACTCCACCCTTTACCGGCTGAGGACCATGGTCTCGGATTTGGAAGTGCTGATTCCCATCCCAGCCGCTTCACACTCAGCTGCGAACCGATCCAGAGAGAGCTGAAGATCAAGGCCTGATGAAGCAAACAGGACAACGTCATCTGCAAAAAGCAGTGACCCAATCCTGAGTCCACCAAACTGGACCCCCTCAACACCCTGGCTGCGCCTAGAAATTCTGTCCATAAAAGTTATGAACAGAATCGGTGACAATGGGCAGCCCTGGCAGAGTCCAACTCTCACTGGAAACGGGTTCGACTTACTGCCGGCAATGCAGACCAAGCTCTGACACCGGTTGTACAGGGACCGAACAGCACTTATCAGGGGGTCTGGTGCACCATACTCCCGGAGCACCCCCCACAGGATTCCCCGAGGAACACGGTCGAACGCCTTTTCCAAGTCCACAAAACACATGTAGACTGGTTGGGCGAACTCCCATGCACCCTCCAGGACTCTGCTAAGGGTGTAGAGCTGTTAAAATTGTTAAAATTTGTAAAACTTATATTGACTCGGGTTTGTCAAGTCTCTAACATTCACCACATTACACCCTGTGATTTTAAACTTTACTTTTTAATAAATGATGCATGTATTTATTTATGCCTTTTTATCAATTAGGAGTTTGGAAGGAAAGGATGTAAGCTCTGGAATTAAATCTTCATGACATACAATACTTCAGATAAGCTTTAAGCCCCACATGATATTTAGCGTGAGATAAATAAGTGTACAAGCTGCAGTCTTTTTATAGTAAAAGTAAGATATGATTTTTAATGCCATATAAGGAACTGCTTTGAAGTGCTTGCTACTTCTCTGAGTAGTTGTGTGAGCCACAGAACTGACTGACCGTCTCTTCATCCTGCTGAGGAAACCATAAACACAAACCACTAATGTCAGTCAGACAGCACAGAAAGCAGAGCGGTGTGTTAAAGACCTGCCACATTAAGGCTATGGAGTCAGCAGGAGAGTTAATGTGAGCACTTAATGGGCAGGAGGAAGAGAGATTAGATTGGTAGTGAGTGGCAAAAACCCGTATAGAAAGAACAAATTGGCAGAAGGTTTATCATTTTCCTAGAATTTTGTACTTGATTTTACGTCACTTATTTAGGGAGCAGGTTGAGGAGACCCTGGAGAGTTGGAGGTTTGCTCTAGAGAGGAGAGGAATGATGGTCAGTAGGACCACCAAGACAGAATACATGTGTGTAGATGAGAGGGAGGTCAATGGAATGGTGAGGATGAGGGGAGTAGAGTTGGTGAAGGTGGTTGAGTTTAAATACTTGGGATCAACAATACAGAGCAACGGGGATTGTGGAAGAGAAGTGAAGAAGAGAGTGCAGGCAGGGTGGAGTGGGTGCAGAAGAGTGTCAGGAGTGATTTGTGACAGACGGGTATCAGCAAGAGTGAAAGGGAAGGTCTACAGGACGGTAGTGAGACCAGCTATGTTATATGGGCTGGAGACGCTGGCACAGGAGACAGAGCTGGAGGTGGCAGAGTTAAAGATGCTAAGATTTGCATTGGGTGTGACGAGGATGGACAGGATTAGAAATGAGGACATTAGAGGGTTAGCTCAGGTTGGACAGTTGGGAGACAAAGTCAGAGAGGCGCGATTGCGTTGGTTTGGACATGTGCAGAAGAGAGATGCTGGGTATATTGGGTGAAGGGTGCTAAGGATAGAACTGCCAGGGAAGAGGAGAAGAGGAAGGCCTAAGTGAAGGTTTATGGATGTGGTGAGAGAGGACATGCAGGTGATGGGTGTGACAGAACAAGATGCAGAAGACACGACATTAAGGAAGAAGACGATCCTCTGTGGCAATCCCTAACAAGAGCAGCCGAAGGAAGAAGAAGATTTTGCTTCACTTATTTACTCTTCCCTATGTTTTGTTTTTCATTAAAAAAAAGTTCACTTTGTTATACTCCTTTGTCTTCGTTAAGTGATATTCTGGGCTTCAGGAGGGCTTGATAGCACCCCTTATTTTCCACTATCAGTATAATTATGTAATTATGTAGTGCAGTGGTGCAATGGTTAATCCTGTTGCCTCGTAGCTCAAGTTTCCTGTATTGAAATCTTAGTGCAAGGTCTGAAGTTTGGACATCTGTGTTTCTTCTCCTGGTATTCCAGTTTTGTTCTGACACACCAAAAAAGTGCATTAGGTAAAATTACAAGTCCTAATTAGCTGTCTATGAGTGTGTACTGTGATTCACTGGCCCCTTACTCGGGTGTAGCTTACTGCCTTGTGATGTTTATTGGCTCTGCACAACCCTGAACTGCACAAGAAGGTTAAAACTGAGTAATTTAATTTGAGGTTTGCTGTGGAGAAAAAAGCATGCCAGTAGAGGCGAGATGTTTTACAAGAGCTGGTGGGGGTGACCACCAAGATAAAGCAGAGGTGAGGACTCATCCAGAAAATTAGGCTGGTTAGAAATATCGAGAGGAGTCAGATGAGATGGCTTGGGCATCTGATCAGGATGCCTCCTGGATGCCTTCCTGGTGAGGTGTCCTGGGCACTTCTAACCGGGAGGAAGCCCCGGGGAAGACCCAGGACACACTGAAGGGACTATGTCTCCCAGCTTGCCTGGGAACACCTCGGGATTCACCCGGAAGAGCTAGAAGAAGTGGCCGGGGAGAGGGAAGTCTGGGCATCTCTGCTCAAGCTGCTGCCCCCGCGACCTGACCTCAGATAAGTGGAAGTGGCCTTAAAGCTGTCCTAGTGGTGCTACAGGCTTTATTAGCTTTTTTTCACTTTGTAAATTTGTTTTTCTTTTTATACATTTTGTCTCATATTCTTTTTTTTTGTTTCTTTCAGGGTTGACTGCAGTGACTTTATCATCAGAGGGTGAAGGTAAGACAGTGAAGTTTTCAAACCATTTATTATTTTTTTTATTTATTTCCTGATGGACTAGCTGGATGAAAAATGTCCCAACTCTTGCAAATCTGAACCGTGTCTTTCTATGAAACACAACAGACAAATATCAAGATGAACAAAAACATTATTTTGTAGTTAGTATCGCATGTGTTGTTGCAGGTTTATGATTTTACAAAGTAGTACTTTGAAAAAATAAGGATCCACTTCTTAAATTGGACCATCTTCTTGAAGGATGAAGCTGCAAGAGCACTGAAGAAAGCTCTCTTAATATTTAATGTTTTACTTTTGACTTGTGAAAATTTCAGAAATCTTTAATGTGTTTAAATTATGCACAACAATAACAATTTAATTCTTGTGTAGCTCAGAATCACACAAGGAATGTCTCAATGGGCCTTAACTGTTTTATGACAGTCCCACAGCCTTGACTCCCTAAGAAGACAAGAAAAAATCTCCCAAAAAACACTTGTAGGTGAAAACAAAATAGAAGAAATCTTGGGGAGGGTAATTCTAAGCACTGATCAATTTGCAAAACTACATAATGACTTTTTTGTAGAATACAGAGCTTGTTATTCACTTGAGGTTATTATTCTTTGGTTTCAGAAATTCTGTGTTTGTAATTTGTCAAGCACAACATTGTGCAGTACAGTACACCCGCACAGGTGGCACAATGGTGACGCTGCATGGGTTCGAATCCCGGGTCCTCCCAGCGTGGAGTTTGCAAAAAGCATTAAATAGTTAGAAAAGTACTATATAAATGTAAATAATAATTATTATTATTATTATACAGTACCTGACGATTTCTCAATTTCAAATTTTAAATGTAATTTTTTTTCAACAAATAAACAAATCATGTAGTGGTAGGACTTTTGGCCTCTATATACCTTCACAGTACTTCAAGCTTGATCCAAACACAACGTATGTGTTCCGCAGGCTTTTTGTTTACAAAAAAAGCACTGGTCTTGAGACTTTATCACTTGATAGAGAGTATAGACGTCAGGCTGAAAAAGAGAAGCTTTAGTTAAATTTATTGTGTATAAACCAATGATAGAGACACACACCAAAGTTAAGCAGTGATATTATTTTTAATAATTCCTTGCTTGATTGCAAACTGCACAGTAGCTGATTTGAGTTTTGTTTAATAATAAAACAGAGATGTGGGTTAATAATCTCACGCCTGAGATTTCATACTGTTGGCAGAAGAGGAATTTGATAAACCCTTCATAAAGAATTCAATAATTTCAGTTAAGCCTAAACACATTATAACAATAATTGTTTACATTTTGCACCAGTCATGAACTGGCCTCGGATGCTGATTTATTTGTAGGGTGTGCCCGCTCACTCAACATATGTTCTTCAACACCAGATTAGTTTTTCTTTTCTCTGTTTTGAGCTGATCTTAGCTTTATGTCCTGTGTTAAATGGGGCCCTTGTGGTAGAATTTCTTGCCGAGAATAACACCAAGGAGGCCAAACAGTAAGTGCAAATGTCATTTTTATTAAAATATATTCAAGTGAGATGTCTACAAAAGCAGGACAAAAAGTACCAAACCAAAACCCTAACGCCCCTCTGGGTTTGCCTTCCTGGGTCTTAAGCACTGTCTATTGATGAGGTGGCTCACCAGCAAGTACTGCGGTTGTCACCTCTTTGTTTCTCTTTCTCTCTACAACCTCAACCCCCTTCCTCCTGCTAGCCTTGTTACTAGAACAGCAAGCAAAAACTTCCATTAGCAGCAGTTGGTATCTCTGTACCAGAGCCTTCAGTTGCCCTTAAACTGATGTTTCTTCAAAGCTGTTGTTCAGCTCCCTATTCTAGTAAAGAACAATGCAATTCTATCTCTAAACAGAAGGTCCTGGGAATATTACTCTTCTTTTCTGTTATCAATTATTTATTGAATAGTTCCAATATAGTAAATAAAACACAATTGAATCCATCACCCCACCTCCAAGCCCAAACACCCACCACATCCTGAGTTGAGAAGCACTAAACCAACAATATCATTAATGAGCAGCTGACATCCAGGAGTCAAAGGATTGAACAGAGATACAGCAGCCCTCACTAGTTAATAATAATAATAATAATAATAATAATAATGCATTTTATTTATAGTGGCACTTTACATTAGCAGTAAATCTCAAAGTCCATCCATCCATCCATCCTCTTCCACTTATCCGAGGTCGGGTCGCGGGGGCAGCAGCTTGAGCAGAGATGCCCAGACTTCCCTCTCCCCAGCCACTTTTTCTAGCTCTTCCGGGTGAATCCCGAGGTGTTCCCAGGCAAGCTGGGAGACATAGTCCCTTCAGTGTGTTCTGGGTCTTCCCCAGGGCCTCCTCCCGGTTAGACGTGCCCAGGACACCTCACCAGGGAGGCGTCCAGGAGGCATCCTGATCAAATGCCCGAGCCACCTCATCTGACTCCTCTCGATGCGGAGGAGCAGCGGCTCTACTCTGAGCTTCTCACCTTATCTTTAAGGGAAAGTCCAGACACCCTGCGGAGGAAACTCATTTCAGCCGCTTGTATTCGCGATCTTGTTCTTTCGGTCACTACCCATAGCTCATGACCATAGATGAGGGTAGAAACGTAGATCAACTGGTAAATTGAGAGCTTTGCCTTACGGCTCAGCTCCTTTTTCACCACAACAGACCGATGCAGAGTCCGCATCACTGCGGACGCCGCACCGATCCGCCTGTCGATCTCACTCTCCATTCTTCCCTCACTCGTGAACAAGACCCCGAGATACTTGAATTCCTCCACTTGGGGCAGGATCTCGCCTCCCACCCTGAGAGGGCACTCCACCCTTTTCCGGCTAAGGACCATGGTCTCGGATTTGGAGGTGCTGATTCCCATCCCAGCCGTTTCACACTCAGCTGCTAACCAATCCAGAGACAGCTGAAGATCACGGCCTGATGAAGCAAACAGACAGAAGAGCAGACACCAGCACAAATGACTCTGAAAAGAGCAGCAACTGCAGTGTTACCCACTTGTGTGCTTAACAGTAAATAATTGTCTAAATAATTAGAACATTCAAAATAAAAAAAAATAAAATAAAAGGAAAAAAAAATGAATTCTTGCTCATATAGCATGTGTAAATTCCCGCTTCATTCAGTAAAAATATAGGCGAACCAGTTTGTAATTTCTGCATGGATGCAAAAAACATAGAAATTGGGAAATAAAGGCTTTCTTAATTAAGGTAGGAGTTCAATTAATAGAAGAAGTGAGTTGGGGCAAAAACCAAACAGCCACAAGGGACCACCAGGACTGAACTTGAGACCCACCGGTCTCCACTACCTGTATATCAGTGACTCTGCTCTCATGAGTCTGATAAGTTTGTTCTTTTTGGGTATGATAGTACGGAAACTGAGAGAGGACGTGTAATATCATTATTTTTTAAAATTGTTTCCTCTAGATAATGGAACAATTTTATCGACAAAACAAAAGATCTTGTTTTCTCGAAATTATGAAATAATTGTATCTAATGTTTAATGTTTAGCTTATTGAAACCACGTCCTGTTTGAAATGGCAGAAGAGCAGAACTGTATTGATCAGCGCATCATATTTTTGTTCAATCAAGGGGTGACAAAGGCTGAAATATGTTTATGCCTTAGTTTAGAAAATAATAACATTAGTGTCTGCCATTTAAGAAGACGGTTAGCAAGGCTTCAGCTGTATAGGCGTTGCAATCTAAACGAGCCTAATGCTAGAAGCAAAGGTTAAGTTTTGTTTTCTCGAGATCGTGATAAAATTATTCTGTTATCTCAAGAAAACAAATTTTCCTTTTCTCGACATCTTGATATAATTATTCCGTTATCTCAAGAAAACAAAGTTTGTTTTCTCGAGATCTTGATAAAATGATTCTGTTCTCTCGGAGACAATGTAAAAAAATAACGATATTGCACGTCCTCTCTTGGCTTCCGTATGATAGGATTCCATAATTGCAGCAACTCCTTGTTAGGTTGTAGTATTTCCTGTTTTACTGTGCTTTCACAAATAGATGTTTAATCCTACATTAATAAACTGGTGGTCTTGTTGAATAACTGAATCATCGATAACAACATGTAAGCTACTGTTTCTTGTGTTTGTGTTGTTCCATCTATTGAAACTGTGTTAATGACATAACATTTGAAACTCCATAAACTCTGTATGTTAAGTGAGCGTAATTATAATATACATGCAACATTTCATGAATATCCACTCAGCTGTTTTGGAATAATGGGAGTTTTTTGAGGAGTTGGCCATCCCATTATATCTTCCCAATACAATCCTTCCGACTCCAAGAAGGTCATGTTTTAAATTGCATGAACAATAATAGAAAACCAAAAAATCATAAAAGCAGACATAGCTGATTTGGAGTGATGTGTGTTTTGTGTTGATTCCCCACCACACCCACCACCTACCTGCCATCATGACCAGTCAGTCAGTCAGTCAGTCATTCTCCAACCCGCTATATCTTAACACAGGGTCATGGTGGTCTGCTGGAGCCAATCCCAGCCAGCACAGGTCGCAAGGAAGGAAACAAACCCCGGCAGGGCGCCAGCCCACCACAGGGCACATATACCCACACACCAAGCACACACTAGGGACAATTTAGGATGGCCAATGCAACTAACCTGCACGTCTGTGGGAGGAAACCCACGCAGACACGTGGAGAACATGCAAACTCCATGCAGGGAGGACCCGGGAAGCAAACCCTTAAGGGTCTCCTTACTGCGAGGCAGCAGCGCTAACACTGCGCCACTGTGCTGCCTGCGTTCATGACCATTGAATCACTGATGTGGACCGTGTAGTAGATTTCACTGTAAGTTGAGTCAAACTTTAAAGAATTTGCCAAATTTATTACTATTGGCTGAACCACTGTGACGTAATAGTGTGGTTTTGCTCCCCGTTACAAATCTGTTTCTTAATGGAACTTTTGAAAGAGCTTGAAATAAAGATCTGAAGTTATATTAACAGTAATATGCATGGAAAATTAAATTAACTTTGACTCATTTAATGCATTTTTGACCCAGGTCCCCCCATCCCATTGCAATCACCCCATCCTAATCAATTTTTTGACATACCATCAGTCTGGGTTTTAAGATGTACCATCTGTATCCTTCATGCAAAATTTTGTGAAAATCAGTTCAGCTTTTTCTGATGATTGATGATCAAACAAACACTCAGATGATGCAAAATGAGGTCGTTGTGAGCAAAATAGATAAATAATATCAAACAAAAATGTAAAAGTACATACATGGTATTATTTTATTCATATGGTTATGTTACTTAAAATAACATTAAAAACCTAACTAAGCTAGAAAATAAATTGTAAAACTGTTAAAAATCACATCTCAGATGGCATATTCCAGTAAAATACACTTGAATCCTTGTCACCACACCATGATGAGTTTTGTCATAAAGTCTCTGAGCCACACAAGCTTGTACTCCAGCTTTAGTTTGTGAAAGTTGTATTTCTCTTTCCACGGGGTTCATGTTCACCTCTAATTCATCTTTTCTTCTCTGCAGGTCTCTTAACAGCAACACTGACACTGAGGAATCAGAGGGATCCTGTATACATTGGAGAAGACGTGACTCTGATCTGCAGTATTGATGGTGGTTATACAGGCCTGACATATCAGTGGTACAAAGGTGGACATTCAGACAGGATAAAAAGAAATGAAAACACGGTGACGATCTCGTCTGTGACTGCGTCTGACAGAGGAGAGTACTGGTGTGCAGCCTACACAGATGACCCTTCTCCTGTCCCTGTTTCCTATGGCAGTAATGTTGTTACACTGAGCATTCATGGTGAGTGTGTCTCTTCTAAAGAGCTGGTGATGGTTGCAGTAGTTAAACTTGATAAATATTTGTGTGAACTGTGTCAGCAGATTTTATTTATACAATCCGACTCATCTGGGGCATCATTTTGAATTTCTTGTGAGTTTATCAATTTGCCACATGAAAGACATAAGACACAGAGTTAAGAATATGCTGAAAATCTTGTGGTGATGTGAAGGTCACAATTGATCGTTCTGTAAATGAAACCTCAGTAATTGAAGTGTTGGTCGCTATACGGTTTATGAAAGGGGTTTCATTTGGCCAGCAGTTGTACTTTAACTGTGACATCAGATCAGCTTCTTTGACTTCTGTGTGATTTGTAGAGCAAACCTGATGATCCTCCTGTGAAAAGAGAAGAAAGAGTTCAACTACTTTTCCCCCTCTGGTCATTAAACGTGTCTGTTATGACACCTAAAATGTTTTTTCCTCTGCCTGCCATGCTGTTACAGATTTTAGGGAGATTTCAAAAGGTTTTAATGCTGAAATACCAAGGTCACTTTACTTTATAAAAGATATTCAGTGATTTCCTACTGAGGCAGTGATTGTGTGTCCAGTCCTCTCTTAGCTGCCATCAGACATTGCAGTAACTCACATGAAGTGCCTGACATCACTGAACTGACTTCACACAGCACTGGGATTTGAACCCTGACCAACAGTCTCTCATCACACCAGCTTAGTGTTTCTAAAGGCTTAGCGTGAGGACTTGCCGTGGGTTGGTGTGAGTTCTCTACAGTAACGCCAATGGTTTGTATTTCTAAAGAGGGGCGATGGATGAACATCTAGACCTGACATGAGGCAAAATGCACAGATGGAATCCTATTTGAAGGAGTTTTCTATTTCGGTTATAAAAACGGCCCGACAGCTCCATGCACACAAGACTACCAACTGTATTTTCCCAAAACCAACTGTCACAGGTAACCTTCTGGCAATGGGAGTGTTTAAGACCACCTGCTAAGATGTTTAAAGAGGCTAACAAGGAGATATGCATTTTGTCTGGGAAAAAAATCAAAAAATAAAAAGAAGTCTTTCCCAAAGACTGAAAATAGAATTGAAAACAGAAAGAAGTCTGTACAAGAGTAGCAAACTGATTCTTTTTTATACCAGAGTGTTTTATTGTAATCATCTTCAGACAAGAATTAGAAATAATCATTCACCACAATTCAATTATAATACTAAAGCCAATAAGAAACACTGAGAAGAAAACCAAGTTGAGACAAACGAGCTTTGAGGTGAAAGCAGGGTATCAGAATGAAGACAATCGAACCACACTTGTTTACTGGTCAAGTCCGTATCTCACAATGAGGGACTCCTGCACTGCATGGTAATTTAAAACGAGTCTTCATGACACAAGTCAGAGAAGGGGGTCCCTAACATCAAGACAAGATACTCTAGCAACTCCTTATCTGTCCTTAGCAGCTTCTAAAACGGCGATGTGACACATTTAAATCTTAAAAAAAAAAGAAATTGTATATTTTTAACAAAGAAATCAAATTCAAAGTCCTATATAAAAGCGAAGCTCAAAAATGAGGCTTTGTAAATATATATACATCTTGTGAACCAAGAAAAAAAAAACCAGTGATCCAAAGCACAAACAAATTTCTAACCTGACAAAACGGGTTTCCCATTTCCTATCAGACCCCACGAGATCATTTGGGGTAGAAATTTGAAAGCAGCAAAGATGAAAATACAAGTGGAGCAGATCTTCACCATCAGCCTTCTCACATAAAGAGGGCACACATGTTGAGCTGTAACAGGAGAGCTTTACTGACATTTCAGTGATGCCATTCAGTTAAATATGTCAGATGAGAGGCTGAGATCAAAATCGCCTCTTCAGTTCACATACTGCTGAGTGTTAGACGAAGGAGATTGGTCAGCATAGGTGGCACTCAGAGTAGCAGTCAGACTTACAGGTTGTTGTCTTGTATCTTTACAAATGAAAATGAGACACCAGATTTGATTTGTGATACAGTTTTTAATCATGTCTGCCTGACTGTAGACTGTACAGCATCTGTCCATTAGGTGGGCTTCACTCTTTATCACCTGAAACTGAATAGCCGTACTTAAGCTACACCAGAGCTGACTGGAGCTCAGGTCCAGTGCCTCTGATTTTGAGCCCTCTGTGCTCTGGGACCTCCAAACGTGCTCCTGGGCCCCAAAATCTACATCAAATATTTGTTTAAAATTTTTTTTATGTTTAATTAAAGTTTATTACACAGACTTTATTTAAATTTTATTGTAGCTGTGTTTACCCAAAATGACCAAAGTTCTCCAGCTCTAGTTTGCAAATGGGATTCAGCAAAAGCTTGACGCGTTGAAATGATTCCACACACAAAATATCTTCATTTTTTAAAGAGAGAGGTTAGGAGCAAGCGCTGATACAGCACATTGCTGCACCCACCACATGACAAACCAACTCTGGATCCCAGATTAATACCCAAGTGCAGTCATGCAACCTCAGCACCACACTAGTTCAGGTGGAATGGAAGCAGTGGGAGGTTTTTTATGGTGGCTGGAGTACCAATTCTGCCACCAGCTATTTCCCTGCAGATTGGAGGGCCTACATGCATTGATGGATGCAGAGTAACGTCATAACCAGGATGAAGCAATTGCAGGTTAAGGGCTTTGCTCAAGGGCCCAACGAAGCAGAGTCACTTTTGGTGTTTACGGGATTCGAACCGGCAACTTTCCGATTGCCAGCACAGATCCCGGCGGCACGGTGGCGCAGTGGGTAGCGCTGCTGCCTCGCAGTTGGGAGACCTGGGGACCTGGGTTCGCTTCCCAAAAAAATACCAGCTAATTAAATGAGATCAGTGTTATCAGGTGCTGTCACTGATTATGAATCAGGTTTGTTTTTAAAAGCTTTAGTAAAATTCAAAATAAAACATTTCACACAAAAATAGAGAAAACTTGATGTAGCAAAGAAAAGAAAAGTTCTTCTTTAAGAAAAGTTCTGTTTAAAGCTTAAAATTCTTGTTTCATTTCTTTAAGTTTGCTTACAGTTGAACCATTTCTAAACATTACAACATCACTTCTAAACGGTCAAAAAACTGTATGCCTATCCCATTTTCATGTTGTAAATGGGTCTTTCAATCCGTGTTAGCATTGGGACCTATTCTAAAAATCAACTGACTCAATTAACGCACCGTATTTCAGTTATAGCAAGAAAGTTCTATCTCTTATTAACTTACAGGGGGTAAAAGGCTGTACCATTGTCTATGACTAAGCAAACACTAGTATGAACTTAACTTAAAGCATTAACTTTCTAAGATTGGCTCTTACATTTATAAGTGTAGCCCAGTTAACATTTGATTCTGTTTTTTGTTTGACCAGCAAGTGCTGCAAAAATATTGGAAGGTGCAGAAATCAAAATAAATTGTCATGTTAGTGTAATAAAACAAAAAAAATGGCAGCTCTGTCACAGCACATTGTGACGGACGGCCACGGCCCTTTCTCAGCTGGGAGGGCAATATACTGGAAGGTCTGGGGAGGCAGACGTACACAGGACACTGTATCCCCTGGACTGCTAGATGACAGCAGTGGCACCTCGGATTCCTGCTGGGCACCACGGGAGTTGTACTTTGGCACAGCCCTGTTGGGTTCCTGGGGGCTGCCAAAAGGAGCTGCACAGCCCCTACTTTGGCTTTCCACCACACCTGGGAATACTTTCAGATAATGCTGATGAGCCACCAGGTGCAGCATAAAAGGAGCCGCCTCACTTCATTCAGGGAGCCAGAGTCGGGAGGGAGGGAGATGAAGCCTGCCAGAGGAGGAATGGAGGCAGAATGAGGAAGAGAAAAAAGAAAAGAAAGGATTGTGTTTATTGGTGCATTTGTGCTGTGTTCTGGTATTGTACTGTGCTGCAGTGCAGAACGAGGGAAAAGCGCTTCCCCACTTAAATAAAGTGTGTGTGTTGCAGAGACTTGTGGCTAGAGTCTGTCTGTGTCAGGGTTGGGCGGCTCGTAAGCCCCCTGGCGGCCACAACTTCTAGATGCTAACATGGAGGTTCAGAGATACAGTAAAAGGAACAGGATCGAGGCAATGGGCACAAAGATGCATAAAATGGAGTCTGATTAGAGTGAAAGACTCCAGCATAGGAGAGACATCTCCACCCATAATTACAACAGCGCAAGTGAGCAGAGAGCTGAGGAGACTTCGTGCCAGCAAAGCAGGTCCAGATGGAGTATCGCCACGACTGCTGAAGGTCTGTGCATCGGAGCTGGGGGGTCCTCTACAGCGCATCTTCAACCTGAGCCTGGAACAGGGGAGAGTCCCAAGGCTTTGGAAAACATCTTGCATCACCCCAGTCCCAAAGGTATCACGTCCTAGTGAGCTGAATGACTTCCGGCCTGTTGCTCTGACATCACATGTGATGAAGACCATGGAGAGGCTGCTGCTTCACCACCTGAGGCCACAGGTTCAACACGCCCTCGACCCTCTGCAGTTTGCATATCAGGAGAAGGTGGGAGCGGAGGATGCCATCATCTATATGCTACATCGATCCCTCTCTCACTTGGACAGAGGCAGTGGTGCTGTAAGAATTATGTTTCTAGACTTCTCTAGCGCCTTCAACACAATCCAACCTCTGCTCCTTAGGGACAAGATGACAGAGATGGGAGTAGATTCATAAATGGTGGCATGGATCGTGGACTATCTTACAGACAGACCTCAGTATGTGCGTCTTGGGAACTGCACGTCTGACATTGTGGTCAGGAACACAGGAGCGCCACAAGGGACTGTACTTTCTCCGGTCCTGTTCAGCCAAAATACATCAGACTTCCAACACAACTCGGAGTCCTGCCACATGCAAAAGTTCACTGATGACACTGCTATCATGGGCTGCATCAGGAGTGGGCAGGAGGAGGAGTATAGGGACCTAATCAATGACTCTGTTAAATGGTGCGACTCAAACCACCTACACCTGAACACCAGCAAAACCAAGGAGCTAGTGGTGGATTTTAGGAGGCCCAAACCCCTCATGGACCCCGTGATCATCAGAGGTGACTGTGTGCAGAGGGTACAGACCTATAAATACGTGGGAGTGCAGTTGGATGATAAATTGGACTGGACTGCCAATACTGATGCTCTGTGTAAGAAAGGACAGAGCCGACTATACTTCCTTAGAAGGCTGGCGTCCTTCAACATCTGCAATAAGATGCTGCAGATGTTCTATCAGACGGTTGTGGCGAGCGCCATCTTCTACGCGGTGGTGTGCTGGGGAGGCAGCATAAAGAAGAAAGATGCCTCACGCCTGGACAAACTGGTGAGGAAGGCAGGCTCTATTGTTGGCATGGAGCTGGACAGTTTGACATCTGTGGCAGAGCGACGGGCGCTCAGCAGGCTCCTATCAATTATGGAGAATCCACTGCATCCATTAAACAGTGTCATCTCCAGACAGAAGAGCAGCTTCAGAGACAGACTGCTGTCACTGTCCTGCTCCACTGACAGACTGAGAAGATCGTTCCTCCCCCAAACTATGCGACTCTTCAATTCCACCCGGGGGGGTAAACGTTAACATTATATAAAGTTATTGTCTGTTTTTACCTACATTATTATCAATCTTTAATTTAATATTGTTTTTTGTATCAGTATGCTGCTGCTGGAGTATGTGAATTTCCCCTTGGGATTAATAAAGTATCTATCTATCTATCTATCTATCTATCTATCTATCTATCTATCTATCTATCTATCTATCTATCTATCTATCCAAATCAAGTGTGCAGCACAGTGTGGACAGCAGATCAATTTAAGATTGCAGCACATCTTAGTGACATACATACTAATGAGTGCGTTTGTGTTTATGTAAACTGCAATGATTTCATGTGTTTACTGTGCTAGGCTGATGATGTCATTCATTTTTAATTGCAGTTGTGATCAGTGTACTTTTTAAAATTGCTGCATGAATATATATATATAACTTTTACATCATTTTGAGGGTTTTAGTGCCAAAAGAAGTTCATGTTGACTAAGTTTAAATTATTTTTAAATATCTTACTGCAATGCCATATTTGTTTTCATATGAATGCCACCATTTTGTGACATTTACATCCGGCCATCTCCCTGGTAATAGTAACCAGAATGCCAATCTACACTGCCTTTCTCGAGTCAGTACAACCACACTGCACTCTGGTGCTCAAACTGCAGTTTTTGGGGTATTTTTGGGTATTGTTACATAAGGATTTAGGACATTTGACAAACAAGAGGAGATCAATTAGTCCATCAAGCCTGTTTGTTGAGTTAATAGCTAAGCTGTTCCAATGTCTCATCCAGATACTTCTTAAACCTTGTTAAGGTTTCTGCTTCAACTCTATGGCTCGGTAGTTTGTTCCAGAGTCCCACAACTCTGCCTAAAGAAGCGCCTGCTTCAATCTTCGATGCACATCCCTTCAATGTCAACTGTTGTCCACGTGTATGTAATTCACAGCCAAAAGAATATGGCTGGATCCATCCATCCATCCATTTTCCAACCAGCTGAATCCGAACACAGGGTCACGGGGGTCCGCTGGAGCCAATCCCAGCCAACACAGGGCACAAGGCAGGAACCAATCCCGGGCAGGATGCCAACCCACCGCAGGACACACACAAACACACCCACACACCAAGCACACACTAGGGCCGATTTAGAATCACCAATCCACCTAACCTGCATGTCTTTGGAATGTGGGAGGAAACCGGAGCACCCGGAGGAAACCCATGCAGACACGGGGAGAACATGCAAACTCCACGCAGGGAGGACCCGGGAATCAAACCCAGGTCCCCAGGTCTCCCAACTGCGAGGCAGCAGCACTACCCACTGTGCCACCATGCCGCGCATGGCTGGATCTACAGTACTTTATCAATATCTTCCAAAATTTTGAGTACTTGGACGACGTCCCAACATGGTCTCATCTACACAAGACCAAACAGGTTAGTTTCCCTGAGCCTGACAGAGTAGGAGTTTTAAGTCCCATGATGCATCTGGTTGCTCTCCTCTGCATAGCTTCAAGTGCCGCTCTGTCTTTTTTGTAGTGTGGTGACAAGAACTGCACCCAATACTCCTGATGTGGTCATACTAATGCATTATATAGTCTAAGCATAACATCTCTCTACAGTATTTAGATTCAGCAGTTTTTAACAATACAACCTTTAGTTTGCCTTTTAAATTGCTTCTGTAAAAGGCTAACATAATGAGAATTTCATGTTAACATAAACCCCTCCATCCTTTCCAGAGGTTGCTTCCTGTATCTCAGTGTCTCCCATCCTGCATTTATACTTGATATTCCTTTTGCCTACATGTAGCACTTTGCACCTTTCTATGTTAAGCTGCATTTTTCAAAGTTCTGAAAATTGTCCAAGTCTTTTTTGAAATATTTTGCTGCCTCTTCAGAATCTCCTATTCCTCCAATTTTAGCATCATCTGCAAAATTCACAAATGTACTAAGTACTCCAGAACCAAAGTCGTTTATATAATAAAAAGCAACAGCTCAAGGATAGACCCCTGAGAGACTCCATTAGTGACCTCACTCCAATGATGACCCCTTTTTCCTCTAATCTGTACTTTAAGTCTCTTGACAGCTTACAACTTGAGATCTGTCGAGGGGGAGTGAGTGACTAAGAAACAATCAGACAGCAAGCTTGCAGAGAGGAGGAGAGGAGGTGCTTTGTGAGTGTGGCTTTAGTGGGAAACACTTGGTAGTAAAGAGTTTCCCACAAAACAAAATTAAAAAGAAGACTTTTATTTGCCCAAGATTGTGTTGTGTTAGGTGTTTGGGGAGCTAGTGTGCCCGGTTGCAACACTCTATCTATCTATCTATCTATCTATCTATCTATCTATCTATCTATCTATCTATCTATCTATCTATCTATCTATCTATCTTTTTTTTCAGAGAATATAATACAATGATGACTTAGACTAGGATAATAATAATAACTCAGAAGTCACAGCTGTAGTCATCAGATTTAGTAACAGCAGTTCCTTCTTAAAAGCACCCATGCCACAGGCCTTCTCAGAGAATTCCCAAAAGCGGTGCCCTCGTAATGCACTGGCATACAGGCCATGGTCATGAATTTTACATACAGCAGCAGACAAGGAGGGGTGACTCCTCCTGGATGGCAGCTCAAAATCTGGCCATAATCAAGGTCAATTCCATGACCCAGATGCCATGTGTCAAGGAGCCAAATGGCACTATTTGTACTCACTGGTAGTTTGTATTACAATAGACTACAGCTATGAAATCTGCAAAAGTATAAAATAAATTCTTACATAGCTTAGTATTTAGTTATGTTAGTAAACACTTAGTAAATAAAAAAAGTCCTTAATTCTCACCAAGCTTAAATACAACAGTGGATGAGGGCTCACAAGGGCCATCATCCAGTTTATGCAAGTCTTGAAATATCCTAAACAGTATGGCAAATTCATTACCATTGGGGGGACTGTTTTAATATGATAACACCGTTTTGGTTTTACACGTCCCCATTACAACCTCATTTCTCAATGGAACTTTTGAAAGACCTTGAAATTGAGATTTGAAGTTATATCAACAGTAATATGCAAGCAAAATTAAATGAACTTCGACTCGTTTGATACATTTTTGACCCCAGCCCCCCAACTCTGTTACAATCAACTAACCAAATGAAAGTGTTTTTGCGTGATTGGAAATTGAACAAACAAACAAGTGATGTGAAAAGAGGTCCTTGGATTCAAAACAGATAAATAATATCAAACAAGGATGAAAACATTTTAAAAACAGAAAGTATAATGATTTGATTGATATAGATAAATTAACAAAAAAAACTAACTAATCTGGAAAATAAAGCATAAAATTGATAAAATCACATTCTAGACAGAATATTCCAGTGAAATGCACTTCATCCCTTATCAGCTCAAGATGTGTTTGAGTTTTGTCATAAAGTCTCAGAGCCACACAAGCTTATACTCCAGCTTTAGTTTTGTGAAAGTTGTTTTTCTCTTTCCGTGGGGTTCAAGTTCACCTCTAAATCATCTCTTTTTCTCTGCAGATCTTTTAAAGGCGACACTGAAGCTAAAGAATCTGAGGGATCATGTATATACTGGAGATGAAGTGACTCTGATCTGCAGCATTGAGGGTGAACATACAGGTTGGACATATCGCTGGTACAAAGATAATCAGACAGGCTGGAGAAGAAGCCATGAAAACTCAATCTCGTCTGTGACTGGGTCTGACAGCGGACAGTACCAGTGTGCAGCCTACAGAGATGACCAACCTACTTCTGTTCCTGTCTCCACTATCAGCAATGCTGTTACACTGGGAGTTCAAGGTGAGTGTGTATCTTCTGAAGAGCTGGCAATGGTCGGCAGTCTCTCACCATTCCTAGCTTGGATAAAGCAGAACTAGTTAAACTTGATAAATATTTCTGTGAACTGCGTCTGCAGATTTTATGTGATCCTCCTGTGAAAGCAGAAGAAAGAGTTCAACTACTTTTTTCACTCTGCTCATCAACCTTGTCTGTCTTGTCATGTCACCTAAAAATGTTTTGTCATCTGAAATTGCATAAGTTTTCAATGCTGAAATACTGAAGACACTTTACTTTAGAAAAAAACTAGGGGGCTCTGCCCCCTGCTTGCTTCACTTGCCAATCCCCGGGCGGGTGCTATGCGCTAGCTACTTCACAGCTCTGCTTCTCGCGTATGGGGAAGCGGATGTGCAATTTAAACAGATTATTATTTTCATGGGAATTATTACATACAGTATGCATAATAGAACTAACTATTTTACATTACAGCGAGTAATTAACCATATTAAAAAAATAGTAAAACGTAATAAATTGAAAGAAAATTATGTTTCATGTTGCATTAGAGGTATTCGTTGCGTTATACGTTTTTGTTCTGTTTGGCTTTGAAATTAACACGCAAATACTTCTTAAACTTAAACTGTAAAACTTCAGTAAAAACAATATTTAGAATTAACTTTTCTTCAATATCGCATTGCATTTTGATTCCGTGTTTGTACTTACATTGTGACAACACAACGTACAACTGCCTGTGAGTGAATATCGTTACTTTATCGTTTGTCTCTGTGATTTGTGTACCTTTCTCTCTTCATTCGTCAAGAGTCCTGTCTTCAATTCAAATGCTATTTTTTTTCTATTTTTGTTGCTGACATGAAGATTTCCAAATCAGGCCAACAGAGCACAAGTAAAGAACAAATCAGTATAAGATTTATAAAAGAGTGACATGATGGTAGGACTTGCACTAAAAAGGCTCGGCTTCCTTAGACAGCACAGGTGCTGCTGTCCCTGTTTGCAGATGGCTTCCGTATTTTCCTTTAAAGTCAATTTTGAGTCTCTGATTGTCCCCAGATACTTATACTTGGCAACAATCTCCACTGTCTGTCCTTCAGTGATTGTTTCTTTTGGGTGAATAGTGCTAGTACCGCTGTTGAACACCTTAATGTCGTTGAAGCACTTTGAGCATGGGAAATGTGCTATAATTAAATAATAATTAATTTTATTATTATTATTATTCTCAAACCTGCTTAATCCAGTTCAGGAATTTGGGACATATACAACCTATCCCAGCTACACTCAAGACAAAAAAAGCCCCCCCCCCTCCCCAAAACACACACACACACACACACAAAGGTTAATTTACAGTTGGAAATGAACTTTGGGATTGTGTGAGGAAAACCCACAAAGACAAGAGGAGAATATACAAACTCCTCATGGACAAAGTCCTGCTGTGTGAAGGAGGAATTCTTTTTTTTTTAATATTTTTATTTTATTAATTTTCATTGTAATCATTCCATACAAACAGATCAATTTATAACCTAACAAATTTGAAGACAAATCAAACCCCACCCCTGAGAAGGAGAGCTTAGCTAAAGGAAAATTGCTTTAGGCTTTTTAATAAGGCAACATTAAACAAAAGAAAGGCAGAAGTAAATATCTATATAAATAAGAGATAGAGAAGGGAGTTGAATGCAATAATAGTTATTTCTCTTATTCTAAAATAATATTGATTAAATCCTGCCATGTTATGAAGGAGGAATTCTAAATATGACTGTACTGCACTTGTTGTTGTTATTATTACCTTCAACTTTACAGCTGCCTCACAGATCATCATTGTTTAAAGACATTTTGTTGTATTTTATCCAAATTCCATGCATTACTTCTCTGGAAACAGCACAGGATGCTGTACCATACACATGCCACCCTTTAGGATGAAATACCCCCTCAAAGTTTGTTATATAAAAGATAGATAGATGCGAAATATAATTGATAGATAGATAGATAGATAGATAGATAGATAGATAGATAGATAGATAGATAGATAGATAGATAGATAGATAGATAGATAGATAGATAGACACTATAGTCTGAACACACACCACAATGACTAAAAAGGAAGAAAATTACAAAGGAAAGAAAACTCCTGACTTGCTAATTCCGCTCACAGTGAGTCACTATACAGACACAAATTTTACTAACTTCGCCGCTGGTCGGTGGTGCTACTTTAATAGTCATGTTAGGTCAAGCTTCCATGTGTATTTGAAAATTTCAGGTACAATGTGAGTAAAAAAACTTTTTTAATTTCAATTTTCTCTCTAATCCCTATTTCTGCTACTTAGTCCATTTACTGCAGAAGTGTAACACATTTTGGACAGGCGGACATTAATATTAAATCACTGAGGCCCCATCACTACAGATGAAGTATCATTTCTGTTTTTAATGCACTTGTGACCTGTGACTGCTTATTTCATTCATCAATCGCCTGACTGGGCCAAGTAACATTTGTTCTGCAGAATCTGAAGTAGAAACACTTGGATTTCCACTTTGACCTCTATGTCTCTCGTCACTCAGGTTTTACTCTATTGAGTAACAGGATTTGCTGAGAATTTATAAGATTTTAACTAAGTGTTGCTGATCTTTTTTTAAACATTTCTAATGAGATGAGATGGAGAAGGAGTTTAGATGTCTGTTTTAGTAAACATTCTGTTCAACTTGACCTGTCTGATCTTAACATTTCATCTTTTAATTTTCAGAAAGAGAGGCCAAACTTACCTCAAACCATACAGGAAAACAAATCTTTGAAGGGGATAATGTCGAAATGATGTGCAAAGTTGATGGAAATCTAGTTGACTGGAAATATGAGCTGCACAAGACTGGGGACAAATACCCTTATAAAGAGCAAATGAAGAAGAAGAAGTTTACCATCAGCCATGTGACTCTATCAGACAGTGGAGAGTACAAGTGTCGAGCCGTAAAAGACAATCTTCACTCAAGATTTAGTGAACCTGTGCAGCTACAAGTGTCAGGTGAGGGCCTGATGGGAAACACGTCTTTACATTTAGATAGATAGATAGATAGATAGATAGATAGATAGATAGATAGATAGATAGATAGATAGATAGATAGATAGATAGATAGATAGATAGATTTTTACTTGTCTACAGGGGGAAATTTGGCTTTGTACAGAAGACAAATAAATAAGCAAATAAATAAATAAATATGCACACATACTATGGTCTGAATACACACCAGAATGACCGAAAAAAATAATTAAAAAGAAAGAAAAACGTCTGACTTGGCTGTCACAGTCCCAGTGAGGCATTATGCAGATGTATTGCTGTTGTTTTTTTTTTTTTTTGTTGTTGTTCTTTATTTTGTCGTATACAATTTCTTGTATTAGGAATTTGTTAGTTTTCGCATACCCCTTGGGGTCAGAGCGCAGTGTCAGCCATTGTACAGCGCCCCTGGAGCAATTACAGGTTAAGGGCCTTGCTCAAGGGCCCAGCAGAGCAATGGCCTTTTTTTGGCAGTGACGGGGATTCGAGCCGGCAACCTTCGGGATACCAGCGCAGATCCTTAGCCTCAGAGCCACCACTCCGTCCACTGGTGTAAAAGTCCCCCAGTTGTGTTTCTAGACCCACTTCTGCTAAAAGTCCTCAGTGTTAGTGTGTCATGGTGAGGATGTGCAGAATTGTTCATAACTTATAATTTCTTTACATTTTCACTTTTGAGGGTTTATCCTGCATTAACTCTGATTTTCAGTCCTACTGCCGTCTCTCTGTTTCAGTTCTCCACTCACTTTTCTTACTGATGTCATGCTAAGATCCTGTTGACCACTACACGTGGTCTGTGCCTTTTCCTGATAGCTGAGCTAAAGAGGAAGTGTGTAAGTGAAGACTTTTTAAGGCATAGAGTCATAGCAGATGAGTTTCTCTTTTTTCTTCTTTAGCAAATTTTACTTCTGGCTGAGTCACAGGTCCTCTCTAAGAGTCAGCTTGATTAATTTCACAGTAGTTAAAGACTGCACTCTCTCATTCAAGAGCAAGTAATGTTCTCATTACCAGTTCAATACGTTCTGTAAGGTGATGTGGTGCTTGGCTGTTTATGACTTTGTACATGAAGTGGTGGATTTAAAAATGGACTCTACACTTAACTGGAAGTCACTGATTTGATTTAAAATCTTGATGTTACAGTCATTCAAAGTAAGTTAAATTCAATGGGTCTCATTCAAGAAATATTTGTAAATTAACAAACACATTTGCATGTAAAACGTGATTTTACTAAAATCATACTCCATATTCAAAAGACATGAGTAAAACCTCGATTTTTTCTTAATACCTTACATAGGTTCATAGATAGCAATCAATCGTAAATTGTCAGGCACGTGCACATTGTCAGTTCAATTACCATAATCCACACCTGTTAACACCCCAAATCACACCATATAAAGATGTGCTACCACACGTGTCCAGGATCTGACAAAATGTCAAAAAGCAAAAAAAGAAATTAAAAAAAACCCTTCACAGAAGTTTACATTGAGGTACTTTTAACAGTACTTAACAAAACAAAAGAAATATTATTCTCCAGCGTGAGTAGTGGTGTCACTGGAAAAGGCAAAGGAATTGCTTGGAAAGAGGTGCTGAATGCAGTTAATTCAGTGTCATCTGTAGAGCAAAAACTGTTCAAGAAGTAAAACGAAAATGATTTGATTTGAAATTAGAAGCAAAGAAATGCATAGCATCTCACCAAAAAAGTAGCTCTGCGACACGTGTGCATTATTAGAAGTCCATTCCTGTGGCATCCGTGGGTTGTCTAGAGGTGTCATAAGCCAAGTATTCAATGGGTAACCCCTATCCCCTATGGATATAATAAGCCTATTTATACCTCTCAAATAAAAACAATTAAATCTATAGGAGAAACTTTTACACTTACTGAGAAGTCAGTTGTTTGGCACAGTTCCTTGTTCCAGATTCGTGTGAACAGAACTGTGCTACAGAATTAAACTGCACATACAGTACAGTAGTACAGAAATCAGGCGACCACTTATACGCATACTTGCGGTGAGGAGTGGCCACTACATGAAGCTCATGCTAAGATGAACCTCCTTAGCGTTAGAACCGAGCGTCATTCTGGCTGTAAAAACAATACTAAATATTTTAGTCCCAAGAGTCACTCAGGCAACGGTATAGACGCATCTCATGTAAGGCTACTCAGGCTGTAAAAGTGCCAACAGTGTTATCAGAATATCTCAGAATATCTTCATTGTCATTGTAACAAATACAACGAAATTAGGTGCAGTTCCTGCGGTGTCAAAATATAAATAAAATATAATATAAGAAATGATAAGAAGAAACAAGGTAGAACACAAACATTTAACATAAGACCTTAATTGCACATGAACACTATTGCACAAGATGTCATCTATTGCACTGCTGCATTGGAGGTGATGAGGTGGCATTCAGTGCCCTAATAGCAACAGGGTAGAAATTGTTATTCAGTCTATGAGTCTTTGTTTTGATGCTCCTATGTCTTTTGCCTGATGGCATCAGTTGGAACATGTCATTAGCGGGGTGTGAGGAGTCTTTTAAGATGTTTTCCGCTTTCCTGAGGCAGCGAGAGCTGTGGAGTTCATCCAGAGAGGGTAAAGAGCAGCCGATGATCTGCTGGGCCGTCTTTACAATCCACTGAAGTATCTTCCTCTGTGCTGTTGTGCAGCTGGAAAACCACACACATAGGCAGTAGTACAGGATACTCTCAATAGAGCAGCGATAGAAGGACACCAGCAGTTTTTGAGGGATGTTATTTTTAGTGAGGACTCTCAGGAAATAAAGACTCTGCTGAGCCTTCTTCGTCAGCTCAGCTGTGTTCACGCCCTATGATGTGGACTCCCAGGAAGCGGAAGTCTGACACTCTCTCCACACAGTCCCCTGTGATGTAGAGTGGTTTGATGTCCTGAAGTTCACCACGAGCTCCTTGGTCTTAATTGTGTTCAGGAGCAGGTTGTTGTCAGTGCACCATGCTGTCAACCACTCCACTTCGTCCCTGTAGGCGGATTCATCCTCCCCAGAGATGAGCCCCACCACAGCGGTTAGTGCCAAGTGTTACTCAGGCAACTATATAGGTGTGTCTTTTGTAAGCATCAGGCTGAGTGTTACCCAGGCAACAGTGTAGGTGCATCTTCTTCTACAACAACAACATTTATTTATATAGCACATTTTCATACAAAAAGTAGCTCAAAGTGCTTTACGTAATGAAGAAAAGAAAAATAAAAGACAAAATAAGAAATTAAAATAAGACAACATTAGTTAACATAGAAAAAGAGTAAGGTCCGATGGCCAGTGGGGACAGAAAAAACAAAAAAAAAACTCCAGACGGCTGGAGAAAAAAATAAAATCTGCAGGGGTTCCAGGCCACAAGACCGCCCAGTCCCCTCTGGGCATTCTACCTAACATAAATGAAATAGTCCTCTTTGTATGTGGGGTTCTCATGGAAGGACTTGATGATGATGGTCATGCAGACTTCTGGCTTTTAATCCATCACTGTTGGAACATCACGGTGCTTTGAGTAGATGGTGGTGGTGCAAGCCACCACCAAAAGGACACCAGAAAAGGAAACAGAAGAGAGAGTAGGGGTTAGTACAGATTTTAGAGCCACCATGAATAGTTATTATAATGAATTGAATATACAGAGTATCAGGATTAAATTACAGTGAAGTTATGAGAAGGCCATGTTAAAGTAATGTGTTTTCAGTAGTTTTTTAAAGTGCTCCACTGTATTAGCCTGGCGAATTCCTATTGGCAGGCTATTCCAGATTTTAGGTGCATAACAGCAGAAGGCCGCCTCACCACTTCTTTTAAGTTTTGCTCTTGGAATTCTAAGGAGACACTCAGTCGAGGATCTGAGGTTACGATTTGGAATATAAGGTGTCAGACATTCCGATATATAAGATGGGGAGAGATTATTTAAGGCTTTATAAACCATAAGCAGAATTTTAAAATCAATTCTGCATGACACAGGTAACCAGTGTAGTGACATCAAAACTGGAGAGATGTGCTCGGATTTTCTTTTCCTAGTAAGGATTCTAGCAGCTGCATTCTGCACTAGTTGCAAATGATTTATGTCTTTTTTGGATATTCCTGAGAGGAGTGCGTTACAGTAATCTAGTCGACTGAAAACAAACGCATGAACTAATTTCTCAGCATCTTTCAATTATATAAGAGGTCTAACTTTTGCTGTTTCTTAAGTGAAAAAATGCTGTCCTAGTGATCTGATTAATATGCGATTTAAAATTCAGATTACAGTCAACAGTTACCCCTAAGCTTTCTACCTCCGTTTTGACTTTTAATCCTAATGCATCCAGTTTATTTCTAATAGCCTCATTGTATCCATTATTGCCAATCACTAAGATTTCAGTTTTCTCTTTATTTAGCTTGAGAAAGTTACTATTCATCCATTCAGAAATACAAGTTAGACATTGTGTTAGTGAATCAAGAGAATCGGGGTCATCAGGTGCTATTAAAAATACAGCTGTGTGTCATCAGCATAGCTGTGGTAGCTCACGTTGTGCCCTGAGATAATCTGACCTAATGGAAGCATGTAGATTGAGAAAAGCAGCGGACCCAGGATAGAGCCTTGTGGAACACCATATAGGATATCATTTGTCTTTGAGTTGTAATTACCACAACTAACAAATAATTTTCTCTCTGCCAGGTAGGATTCAAACCAATTTAAGACACTGCCAGAGAGACCCACCCATTGACTAAGGCGATTTCTAAGAATATTATGATCAGTGGTGTCAAATGCGGCACTCAGATCTAAGAGGATGAGAACAGATAAATGGCCTCTGTCTGCATTTACCTGCAAGTCATTTACTACTTTAACGAGTGCAGTTTCTGTGCTGTGATTTGTTCTAAAACCTGACTGAAATTTATCAAGAATAGCATGTTTATTAAGGTGCTCATTTAACTGCATAATGACTGCCTTCTCTAGAATTTTACTTAAGAAAGGCAGGTTAGAGATGGGTCTAAAATTTTCAAGAGCAGAGGGGTCAAGATTATTTTTCTTAAGCAGGGGTTTAACTACAGCAGTCTTAAGACAGTCTGGGAAGACCCCCGTATCTAATGACGAATTTATTATGTCAAGAACATTATCAATAAGATACTACTTTGAAAAAATTTGTTGGTATTGGGTCAAGGGCACAGGTGGAGGGTTTCATTTGAGAAATTATTTTATGTAAATCAGGTAAATCTATCCTAGTGAAAGAATTTAGTTTGTTTGTAACGGAATACTGGGGTTTAGGAGGATCCTTAGTGTTGGGGAGATATACTATGTTATTTCTAATATCATTAATTTTTTGATTGAAAAATACAGCGATAGCCTCACAGGTTTTACTGGAAGTACTTAGGAGGCATTCCTTTGAGTTACCTGGGTTTAACAGATGATCGATTGCTGAAAATAAGACTCTGGGATTACTAGCATTGTTATTTATAATCTTAGAGAAATAGCAGCGCCTCTCAAGACGGACTGTGTTATTGTATTCTGTTATTTTAACCTTCAATATCTCATAGTGGATAGTTAGTTTAGTTTTTCTCCATTTACGCTCAGCTCTACGGCATGTTCTCTTTAAATCAGACACTCTTTGGGTCTTCCATTGTATAACAATGCTAGAAGATTTTTTAACTGTCTTTTCAGGTGCAACTATGTCAACAGCAGCCCTCACTTTAGTATTAAATCTTTCCACCTTACTATTTACATTATCCTCGCTATTATAGTTGGCACTATAAACGGACTGATTCCTTAGAATGTTTGTAAGTTTTAAAGCTGCTGATGAGTCAAAAAAGCGTTTTTTAACAATATGCTTCTCATGAGTGTTTTCTATCATTATTTCTATATTAAAAAGTAGAAGAAAATGGTCTGATAGACCAATATCAATGACCTGCTTTACATCAGCTTTTAGTCCTTTAGTAATTACTAAGTCTAACATATGACCAGCTTTATGTGTAGGCTGATTAACGAGCTGTCTCAAATCAAAAGAGTCCAGGAGGTTCATAAATTCTTTTACTTTTTGGTCACGCTAAAGATTAAAGTTGCCGACTATTAAGAGTGTGTCATATTTCGTAATTAAAATTGACATTAAGTCAGAGAATTCCTCAAAGAAAGATGCGTTAAATTTAGGAGGTCTATACACAGATAATACTAGAACGTGAGAATCTCCATGAATAACAATGGCAAGATACTCAAAGGACTTCAATTTACCAAAACTGACATCTTTACACTTTAACCGGCTTGAGTAAATGTTTGCTAGTCCGCCGCCTCTCTTTCCTTGGCGATCCGCACGAGTAAAACTAATCCAGAGGCGCAGATTCGATTAAAACAGCTGTGCCATCTAGCCTCGTAATGGTATCTCATAAGAAACTCCTCTCGGCAGTGAATCTGTCTTAAGGCAGTGAAATTGAAAGTGATTCTGGGAATCTGAAAAACATTTGCAGTGTGCTGTATTATTAATAATAGTATGGATAATAATAATAACAATAATAATTCAGGGCGGCACGGTGGCGCAGTGGGTAGCGCTGCTGCCTCGCAGTTGGGAGACCTGGGGACCCGGGTTCACTTCCCGGGTCCTCCCTGTGTGGAGTTTGCATGTTCTCCCCGTGTCTGCGTGGGTTTCCTCCGGGCGCTCCGGTTTCCTCCCACAGTCCAAAGACATGCAGGTTAGGTGGATTGGCGATTCTAAATTGGCCCTAGTGTGTGCTTGGTGTGTGGGTGTGCTTATGTGTGTCCTGCAGTGGGTTGGCACCCTGCCCAGGATTGGTTCCTGCCTTGTGCCCTGTGTTGGCTGGGATTGGCTCCAGCAGAACCCCGTGACCCTGTGTTCGGATTCAACGGGTTGGAAAATGGATGGATGGATAATAATTCATCATTATTATTATTGGCATCATTATTATAATTTCTACACTTCTGAGTTTGTACTTTTAGTGTTTTGCACGATGAAATTTAATAAAAATGTCATTTTTCAAGCCAAAAAGTCCCACGCTTTTTACATGTTTTTTTGAGAAAAAATGTAACGCTAAGGAGGTTAATGCATGGAGCAGAAATAAAAATAAAATGGTGCTGAGGCCATGATAGACCAAGTGCCGAAAACTTGTACCTTCAAACTGGATGCAGTCCTACGCAAAACAAAATTGTGTTGCCAGAAGAAGAAAAACAAACATCCTGCTAGTTTCTCTAAAAATTCACATGTTGATGTTTCTTTATTTTGCTGCCATGCCTAAATCCA
This sequence comes from Erpetoichthys calabaricus, assembly GCF_900747795.2. Lineage (NCBI taxonomy): Eukaryota > Metazoa > Chordata > Cladistia > Polypteriformes > Polypteridae > Erpetoichthys > Erpetoichthys calabaricus. Next base: position 96,523,759 of record NC_041409.2, on the reverse strand, counting down.
GAAGAAGCAAAACAATGGCTGCTATACTCCTTTTTTTTTTTTTTTTTTTTTTGTAGGACTGAATGGATTTTGTCTTCCACAAGAAACAGCAAAAAACTGAAATGAGAAATCTTCGAAGACTAACTGTGTGATTTAATTAAATTTTATGGACAATATTTTAATGCTTATTACTAGCTTATGGCTTTTACGTGAGTAGTGAGTAGCATGTGGCATTTGTCTCTATCTCTGGACTGCATAAAAGACTTAGCCAGAAGTTTAAAAGCCATTCTAAGTAAACTAACGTTAACGATAACTTTATATACTGTACATTTGTGTTTAGTTAAGATAAAGTTATAGCTAAAAAGCAGCTAAAGACTTTTCTATTTAGGAAAGCTTATTAACAACAATGCTATAATTGTTTTTTATCTCTGTTTTTATCTTGCTTTGCCTTTGTTTAAACTTTTTATGTTGCACTTTGAGATTTACTGCTAATGTAAAGTGCCCCTATAAATAAAATGTATTATTATTATTATAAATAGCTTTGCATTGATACAGTACATAGAACACATACAGTCAACTGATAATGGAGGGTCCTGCTTTATTTCCTACACTGTAACATGTAAATGCTACATTCCTTGCCACTTTACTCTAACTCTGATATAATACATAAATAAATTAAGCTTGTACTGATTAAGGCTCTGCAGTTTGTGCACACCACCTGTTACAACTATGGATTGAATGGTTTAGTGAGGTGAGTCCTGCTGCAGTTGATTGCCACAACTGGCGGAGCACCTAGAAGGCGATCAAAAGTGACTATAGAGGAAATTAAATTTATAATGAGGTTTTTGCAGGTGAGCCTGTGAAAGTATTGTTACCGAGCCTCAATGGAGAGCAGCATTCACAAATTAACTGAACTGAATGAAATGTCTCTGCCAGTAGTCTCACGATGGCAACAGAGTGCCAACATTCCCAGCAACAATATGGCTGTCATAATGAAGGCACCTTTGATGATTAAAATGGCAGCATGAAAATAAACAAAACTAACTATCCATCCATTATATCCTAACTACAGGGTCACGGGGGTCTGCTGGAGTCAATTCCAGCCAGCACAGGGCAGGAAACAAACCCTGGGCAGGGCGCCAGCCCACTGCAGGGCACACACACACACACACACACACACACGCGAGACAATTTAGAATCGCCAATCCACCTAACCTGCATGTCTTTGGACTGTGGGAGGAAACCCACACAGACATGGGGAGAACATGTAAACTCCACGCAGGGAGGACCCGGGACACGAACCCGGGTCTCCTAACTGCGAGGCAGCAGCTCTACCCACTGCGCCTCCGTGCCGCCCTAAAACTAACTACTAAAACACTAACAAATAATATTACAATCAAAATTGAAATCAAATTGCAAAATATAAGCAGAACAACAAAATACCAAAATCATAACATAACTTGAGTTGCCTTTCTCGGTCACCCAATTTATATATCAAGCTCTTCTTCCTTGCACTTGTGTATCAACTTAAGTTGTGATTTTCAATGTGGATTTTCTGTGTCTTTCCTAAAGCCATTTCCATATCCTTTCTCTTTTTCTCAAATCTTCCCAGTAAAAATCAGTTGTCTGTGAATCACTTCTCTTTTGTTTTGACTATAATACACTTTTTGACATGTGTTTAAGTTAATCAGTGTCTACTAGTGTATTGATGCTGGAGTCACATCTTCACATCTTGTACTGGTAGAATTTGAGTTTTATTCTTCAGTATTGAGACACATTGCAAAATTTATCTACACTGTGACTTCAGCATACTGCAGTCTAAAATAATAAAAACACAGCAATACAAATAATAAATCAAAAATGGAGAAACTGAAAAATGTATACATTTATTTACCAGAAATATTTATTCAGGCTTACTTATTTAAATTTTTATTCTGAGCTTATTCCAGCAGCTAGAACTGCTTGGCAGGAATCAACTCCGGACAAGATGTCAGTCCATTACAGCTGTTATTGGTATGGGCCATTCTTGTAATGTTCTATGAACCCTGATTAATTTGTTGTAGCTGTTTTTTTTGTTATATACTTTGTCAAACAACATTTTGGGGGTGAGAACACAAGAGTTATTTATCCATTTTATGGCATTCCTGGAGCAATTTTTAGGTTAAAGGCCTTACAAAAGAGCCAGACAGAGAAGAATATCTTCTGACACTAATGGGATTTGAACTGGTAACCTTCCAGATACCAGCGCAGGCAGATCTTTAGCCACTGAGCCACAACTTAATGCCAAGGAGGCCAGAACATACACAAATGTGCTTATATTAATGAATAATAGACGTATATTTTGGGATAAACAAACACCAAATGAAAAAGAAGGTACAACGTAAATAATAGCAGTGGCTTCCCTGGGCCTGCCACTATTATTATTACATATCATTTGGCTGAAGACTTTATCCAAGGCAACTGACAATTGGTTACATTTCTTTATTTGCTAATCCAATTGGAGTACAGGCCGGTGGAGTGACTTGCTCAGGGTCACACAGTGTCAGTAGTGGGATTTGATTCCATAGCCTCAGGGTTTGAAGTCTAAAGCCTTAATCGTTCTGCCACATTGCCTGCCTAGCAGTATGGCTGTGTATGACTGAACCTCTGTTCAATCGGTAGGACAGTGTAGTTTGCATTTTAACTCGTGACATGAAGGGTACTTGCACTCCTAGGCCCCAATATACCAATAAAGAGCCAATCTGCCCATCATACTAGGCATGAGGGTGACTTGTGTTTCCACCATGAAACACTTGATACAACCAATTAATTGGAGGACTCTTCCTATCCATCTGCCACTCCTCTCTTTCATTTCTGTGCCCTCAGAGTAATAAACACAAATACATGATACACCTTATTATTGCAAAATAAATCCAAGGTTTTTACACTGTTAGGGCAACATGTGTTTCCGATGCCATTTATGCTCTTCCAGTCAAAGTCTGAAAACTCCTTGCACAATAGCAACCCATCTAAATGAGCACACACGGCAGCGAAGCAACACCAACATTGTGCCAGTTTAAAGATGGCTATTAGTGTAGTGTGCACATCTTTTTAGGAGGAAAACTTGACCATTCAACCGAGAACACAAGCCACACAGACACACGGTAAATGTGCAAACTGCACTTCGAAGGTGAAAAGGCCAGGATTCAGCGCCAGTCTCCTGATCCTGTGAGGCCATAGTGGCAAGCATCTCTGATGCCTTGAAGATGTTATTGATCATCCATCCATTTTCTAATCTGCTTATTCAGTTTAGGTGTGTGGAGAGCCAGTGCCAAACCTGGCAGCATAAAGCATAAGGTAGGAGTGACGCATACAAGTAATCAGTCCATTGATGGGCTGACAATGTTGTGCTTTTTATTGTGTGAATCCTGTTTTCTTGCATTAGGACAATAATGTCAGCTTGTTACAATGTGAGTGTGTGTATTGAAAATAGTTATAATAATAATAATTGATATGGTATTGTGATTGATAAACTTATTTTTTCTTATTTATTTATTTAGTTTGCATGGTATAAAATGATGCATGTTAATTGAAAGGTAAATATTGTGAACAGTAAGACATGAAAAGGCTTCAAATTAACAGGTTGGGGCATAGCTAGAAAAATCACTTGGCATTTTAAGAAGTTGAATAAACCAAATATAATACTCTAATCTCTAGTTAAACACAAACATAAAAAGGTTCTTAACCTAATAGGTTTAACTTTGGAACAAATGGCTGTAAAAACTGCAAAACAAAGTAACCCCAACCAAAGTGTGAAGCTTCCCAACTCATGAATGAATGGCATGCCTTTAGCTGGAAATATTGACACTATAACTTTATTTTCTTTTCCCTGGCCATCTCTCTTATTAACCATCAGCATTAAAGCAAACTAAGTGCAAACCTTCATCACGTTATGTTTCCACAGTTAGGGATGTAAAATGACGACTGGTTAAAAGAATTCAGTTTCCAGGGATTGAGCGCCCCCTGCTGGTTACAATATCTTAAGCACACCGTGTGATTAAATTTAAAGAAAATTGCATCCTCAGTTGAATTTATATAAGCAGACAAGCTATGATATGATTTAATTTTTTCTATCAAAACAACTTGAGCTCTTTTCGCTGTATTAGTGCCGTTATTTCCATCTGCACTTGCCCTCACTTTTTACCAATAGAGGGTTCAGTCAGTAAAGTGGCAGGCAGAATCTCACAGGATATCTTTTAAACAAAGCCTGCACGCATCTTTATTAATTTAGCAATGTCAGATCCCAGACTTTATGGTCCTCTCATTAACTTCTACAATCCCCTTGGATGAGACTCAATTCCCTCTTCTACCAGCTGTTTTTTTTCTTTCCTGAAAAGAGAACACAGAAGGCTCTGAGGCATCCATTGCCCCCCGATCTCCTTTGGAATGGCTGTTCCTCTACTCTGTTTAAAGGTTTTCCATCCATTCTTTCCAGTTATCTGGAGCAGGGTCATGACGCAGATGGAGCCTATCCCTGTAATCATCAGGTATAAGGCAGGAACAATCCCTGGACAGAATGCCAGTTCATCACAGAGTGAACATGCGCACACATGAGGGACAGTTTAACAAAGTCAATTAAGTTGCATGTTTTTTAACTGTTTAAAGGAATATTTCACCCAAAAGAATTTTTTTTTTTTGTATTTTATGTACTGTAAGTATTTGTAGTTATGGCCAAAAGAAAATTTTAATCTCATGCAAAATTGAGATGACAATATATCTGAATATGAATCTATGGTGACTAACACCAGATGACAGCAAGCAATACCAAAAAAAGTCAATGAAAAAATCTCATGTTACTCATGTCGCATAATCTACATGTCATGTCATTCAAAGCTCAAAGCTCTGAACCTTGACTCCCCCCAAAATCTCCTGATTCATGGACTACCTGACCAACAGACTGCAGTTTGTGAGGCTGAGGGCCTGTGTGTCAGAAATGGTGGTGTGTAATACTGGGGCGCCTCGATGGACGATCATTTATCCCTTCCTGCTCACCCTCTACAGAATACCAGTGCTTGCCATCTACAGAAATTTTCAGATGACTCCTCCATCATAGACTGCATTAATAATCGAGTCCGAGCAGGGGTTCTCAAAGTTGTTCCTGGGAACCCTCTGTGGTTGCAGATTTTTGTTCCAACCAGCTTCTCTTTTAAATTGGATTCCTGGGCTAATTAAGTGAACTGTTATTTCCCAGATTTTGTGTTTTGGGAACATTATAGAAATTAGAAAACTAAGTATGGTTAAAAAAAAAGTATTAAAGTGTATAAAGCAGTTATATGTGATTTTCTTTCTTCTATTTAACAATATTTTCATCTCGCATTTTCATTCTACTTTTCCATGTGTTCTAATTGTTAAATTAATCAATTTTTTACTATTTAGTGGGTCCGATGCTAAAGTAATTGCAGCCTTTCGTGATTCAGTGTTGTTTGCCTGGGTGTCTGCTCTGCTTGTTTTTAAATGTCATTATTACAATACGATGAAGGGAGCAAACATCACAGAGAATGGACAGAAAATATTGAAATCAACAGAACAGAGTTAAGCATTTAAATCTATAGCAAAAATTGAAATATTTCTAAATGTCTTAAAAATGTAAAAATCATGTTGCTGGTGCTTTTCTGAATGTAGAATAAGAGAGAGCGAGAGGTTAGAAGCACACGCTGATACAGCGCATTGCCGCACCAACCACATGACAAACCAACTCAGGATCCCAGATTAGGACCTGAGTGCAGCCATGCAACGGGTGACACCACCGCACCACACTGGTGGATGGAATGGAACAGTGTGAGTTTTTTTTTGATGGTGGCCGGAGTGCCAATTCTGCCACTAACCCCCAGGTTTTTCCCTGCCAGTTGGATGGCCTACATGCAGGCCTGAATGCAGATTAACGTCATACCCAGAACAACAACAGCAACAGAATTTATTTCTATAGCACGTTTTCATACAAATGATGTAGATCAAAGTGCTCTACAAGATGAAGAAAGAAAAAAAAAAGAAACAAAATATAAAAATTTGACAATACTAGTAAACAAAGAATAAAGTAAGCTCCAATGGCCAGGAAGGACAGAAAAGCAAAAAAAAACCCCAAAAAACTCCAGATGGCTGCAGAAAAAAACAAAATCTGCAGGGGTTCCAAGGCCATGAGACCACCCAGGCCCCACTGGGCATTCTACCTAACATAAATGACCTCAATCTGTCCTCACGGTTTTCAGACTTTATGGGATAGATTTAGACAATGCTGGTCATGTGGACCTCTGGCCTTCAATCCATCAGTGTAGGGACATCACGGTGCTTTGATCAGGTGGTGGCAGTACAGATTGCCACCACAGAAAACTGGAAAAAGAACAGCAGAGAAAGTAGGGGTTAGTATGGATTTTGGAGCCACCATGAATAATAATGATAATTAATTGAATATACAGAGCATCAGGATTTAACTAAGATGAAGCTATGAGAAAGCCATGTTAAAGTAATGAGTTTATAGCAGTGTTTTAAAGTGCTCCACTGTATTAGCCTGGCGACTTCCTATTGGCAAGCTATTCCAGATGTTAGGTGCCTAACAGCAGAAGGCCGCCTCACCACTTCTTTTAAGTTTAGCTCTTGGAATTCTAAGCAGACACTCATTTGAAGATCTAAGGTTACAATTTGGAGTGTAAGGTGTAAGAGTGTAATGGGTTTTTAGCAGTTTTTTAAAGTGCTCCACCATATTTGCCTGGCAAATTTCTATCGGTAAAATATCCCAGATTTTAGGACGGAGCAATTGCAGATTAATGGCCTTGCTCAAGGGCCCAACAAAGTAGAGTCACTTTTGGCGTTTACAGGATTCGAACCGACAACCTTCCGATTGCCAGTGCAGACCCCTAGCCTCAGAGCCACTACTCTGAGAGAAGAGAAAAAAATAGCAGCTAATTAAATGAGATCAGTGTTATCAGGTGTTGTCACTGATTATGAATCTGGTTGAAATGAAAACCTGAAGCCACAGTGGACCCCCAGGACCGACTTTGAGAACCCCTGATCAGAGTATAGGAACGTTGTGGAGGACTTTGTCTTGTGGTGCAGGAACAACAACATACAACGCAACATCAGCAAGACAAAAGAGCTGGTGGTGGAGTTCAGGCGTGCCAAGGAGCCACTGAGACCAGTCACCATTCAGGGGAGGACATGGAAGTGGTAAAGAACTACAAGTACCAGCAAACTGGACTGGTCTGACAACACAGCAGAACAAGCTGCTGGAAATGTTCTACTAGTCTATAGTAGCAAGTGTGGTGTTCTATACTGCAGTATCCTAGTTGAAGCAACCTGAGCTCAGGAGATTCACAATACCTGAACAAACTTCTCAGGAGAACCTGTTCCATCACAGGGCCAACCCTGGACACAGAAGAAGCAGTTGGTTAAAAGAGGATGGTGGTAAAATTGGATGCCATCATGAAAAATCCCCTCCAGGAGGTGCTCTTTTGGACCACTTTAGCCATAGGCTCATTCTATCAAGGTGTGCTAAGAAGTGCTGCTGATCTCAGGCAATTTAATGATTCCCCCCAATGCTTGCACTAGTTAAGTTTATCAACAGCCTCCCATAAGCAGCATCTCAATACTAACTGAATATCACTGCTTTGTCTTAAATATTTTCATTTTTTATTTGCATTCTCAAAGTATGGGGAAAATAATGAATCTTTAGTTGTTCATTGTTCTCATACAGTAAAGGGCTGAAATCCCATGTGAACTAAATTATGAAACAAGTACCACATTCTTTATTTGTCTTCTTGTCACCCATTATTATTTTCTTTTCTTTCAGTGGTGAGTACGGTGACTACAGTGACGACCTCAACATCAAAGTCAGGTAAGTGAGGAGTTTTCCATTCTGCAGTGAAATGAACAGTTGTTTTTAAATGTAGTTGTTGGTCCAGTCTCTGTAACTGTCCTGTTTTTATCTGTAAACCTTCTATTTCCTGCATAATCTTTAAAAATATCAGTTTCTCTTGCACTGCTGCTTCCATTTTAGACTTTTCTCTGTCTAACCCTTAACATCCACCTCAGATAAGCTAGCTGACAACCATAACTCAGCCACTCAGCTTTAGATAAAACAGCTACTTTTAAACACAGGTTGGTCACTTTAGAGAATCTGGCTGTAAAGTATATGGTATTATTCTACACTCCACCTGTCTGACATGTTGAAAGAGCACAGTCTAAGACTGACTTCACTGCCCAGGTCCTGGTTTTGTCTCCATCTCTGCACGACTAAGAACCATTCTTAGCAAGTTAATATTAATGTTAAATTAATATAAGTACTGTATTGGTATAGTTAAGATAAATGTTTAGATTTGAACTGATACCATACATCGAATACATAAATGTACAATGAAGGGTTCTGCTTTATCTCTTACAAGCTAAAATGTAAATGCAACATTTCTTGCTACTTTCCAGTTTTAAAAACATTAAGAGGGATAATTTCAAACCTGAACTTGTCTAATTACACAGTCAGAGTTTAAGATATTATGTTATTTGAAAACCTTATTACCTGAAACTGTACAGAAAAGTTTTAACATTAAGTTAAAAGAAAAACACATTGCTCCATCTAGTGGTGGCTGTGAAATTACAGTACACAGAGAAAGTAGTGTGATAAGACTGTAGGACTTTAGGGACCTTCAAAACTCGACTTGACGTTATTTTTAGAAGAATTAAGTGGATAGGACTGGCGAGCATTATTGGGCTGAATGGCCTGTTCTTGTCTAAATCTTTCTAATGTTCTAATATTATTTTTTGATTGGCTTTTTGAGATGCCTTTTCTTGCCATATTTTTGACATTGTGTATGTATGTTATTATATACTGTATATATTTAATCAAGTATGCCTTTTAAATTGTATGCATGTGCTATTTCATATTGATTAACAATCTGTATGATCTACAAAGTGGTTTACGTTAGTGCTTAACTTTATTCCACTTCCCCAGCTCCAAGATGCACACAACAACATTAAGCTAGCCATTTTACTAGAAATTATGCACTAAGTCAAGATCATCTTGGGATGACCAATGCTCATTTTACACACTGCCATTTACTCATAGTTACTCAAATAAATGTGGATAGAACTGTGAAATGAATGACGTTTTAACATATAAAACACAAGGCTGTGTCCAGTATGTCATGCTAACTACACATTTTTCATCTCTGTTTAGGTTTAGATAAATCTACTATTATAATCAGTGCAAGCCTTGTTCTGGTTCTTCTCATTTTTCTGCTGGGACTGCTGCTCTGGGTTTACCACAAGAGAAAAGGTAAGAAACACACCTCGCCACATGACACTGAGGGGCCTTATTTTTTTCTGTAGCACATTACTTTTTCAGCCACGCAGAATGATTTTTGGAACAAAATAAATTGGCAAAATGGGGAGCAGAATTTTCAGAAAGGGTGGAAGGCTTAGGGCAGAAGGAGCTTTGTTTGCAGTATGGATGCAAGTCCACATAAGTTTACATCCAGTAAAGAATAACAACCATAGTGGGGTTATCATGTATGACATTGACACAGTAGGTCACCAACTAAGTAATCATCCAGTCAATTCCGATCCTATACTTAGAAACAGACTATTGATGAAGGGAGTTAAATTTGGCTGGCATGATTTGTTCAAAATAACAGATGTGGACAGCAAAACCAAGGAGTTGGTGGTGGATTTTAGGAGGCCCAGGCCCCTCATAGACCCCGTGATCATCAAAGGTGACTGTGTGCAGATGGTGCAGACCTATAAATATCTGGGAGTGCAGCTAGATGATAAATTAGACTGGACTGCCAATACTGATGCACTGTGCAAGAAAGGACAGAGCCGACTATACTTCCTTAGAAGGCTGACGTCCATCAACATCTGCAATAAGATGCTGCAGATCTTCTATCAGACGGTTGTGGCGAGCGCCCTCTTCTACGCTGTGGTGTGCTGGGGAGGCAGCATTAAGAGGAAAGACGCCTCACGCCTGGACAAACTGGTGAGGAAGGCAGGCTTTATTGTTGGCATGGAGCTGGACAGTTTAACATCTGTGGCAGAGCGAAGGGCGCTCAGCAGGCTCCTATCAATTGTGGAGAATCCACTGCATCCACTAAATAATGTCATCTCCAGACAGAAGAGCAGCTTCAGCGACAGACTGCTGTCACTGTCCTGCTCCACTGACAGATTGAGGAGATTGTTCCTCCCCCAAACTATGCGACTCTTCAATTCCACCCGGGGGGGTAAACGTTAACATTTAACATTATACAAAGTTATTGTCTGTTTTTCACCTGCATTATTATCATTCTTTAATTTAATATTATTTATTGTATCGTTATACTGCTGCTGGAGTATGTGAATTTCCCATTGGGATTAATAAAGTATCTATCTATCTATCTATCTATCTATCTATCTATCTATCTATCTATCTATCTATCTATCTATCTAGTGTAATAAGCTTGTCAGAACACACAGCTCCTATCACGACATGGATGAGATATTATAGCAGCTGACACAATGGTTCCATGTTTCTACAAAGTCAGCACTGACAGTTCATGTGATTCAGTTGTTTACTTCAACACTCTAGAAGAAGTGCAAAGTATACATGTTTTATATATTTGTGATAGCTTTAACATTAATAATTGTACCAAAATCCTGCGGTGGGTTGGCACCCTGCCCGGGGTTTGTTTCCTGCCATGTGCCCTGTGTTGGCTGGGATTGGCTCCAGCAGACCCCCATGACCCTGTAGTTAGGATATAGTGGGTTGGATAATGGATGGATAGTTAGTTTTGTTTATTTTCATGCTGCCGTTTTAATCATCAAAGGTGCCTTCATTATGACAGCCATATTGTCGCTGGGAATGTTGGCGCTCTATTGCCATCGTGAGACTACTGGCAGAGACATTTCATTCAGTTCAGTTAATTTGTGAATGCTGCTCTCCATTGAGGCTCGGTAATAATACTTCCACAGGCTCACCTGCAAAAACCTTGGATATAGCGGGTTGGATAATGGATGGATGGATGTACCAAAATGACTTGTAAAAGGGTCTCAACTTACAGATATGAATGAGCACATAAAACCCAAAAACACATCTCTTCAACTGTATTTCATTTCCTTTAAGTCTATTGACCTCCATATAGTACTTTTGAATTAAGCAAACTAGTTTTGACATAACTGAATATGTAGCAGGCGACGTAACATTTTCAATGGCTTTTTAAGCTTTTGTACATGTGTATCACCAAATGCGGTGCAGGTAGTCACGCAGTAAACTTGGGCACAGGTGAAGCAGCTCGATCAGCAGCTGGCTGTTTAGCTGAGCTGTAGAACTTGTTTTTTTAATTGTCTACGTGACGAGTTTTCCTCAGCAAGGGGAAGCAAAATTCGGAGAGATTTCTTAACGGAGACATCATGCGTTTTACAGTTGTCAGTAAGTGGTGGAATTTTGTGCTACCATTATGAATTTTACAACTCTGTAACTTACTGTATAATCAAAACTGCATCATATATAAACATAATATAAAACCACAGATCGGACCTGAGACAGACAAATTTACTCGGATGTCCACTTAGTATCAGAAGTGGTGGAGCTACCTGGAGAAGCCATAAAGGCATAAAAATGAACAGAGTGTCGAAGATGAGGGTGCGTGTACAGAGCACTTACCTGCAAGCGTACCAAATGATTTGTGTTTTTTTTATTTAAAGGACAGTCATATTGCTTCACTGACCATTAATGAGTAAGTTTGCATTTAGTAAGTCTGTTGTGATAAGAAGAGACATGAGACATGGCAAGGTTTGGGGTAGCCACCCGTATAATTCTGTATCCTGGGCTGCAAAAAGTAAATGTTTAAGTTTGAGTCAAGTTTACAAGACAGAGTCCAAAACAGAACTGAATTCCAGGGGAAAGGAGTGAGGCTTTATAGGAAGTCTGGGGGAAGTGATGTCGTCCTCAGGGACCGGAAGTGGCATGTCCCGAGACGAGGCAGTGGCTCCTGGTGGGATTTCCCGGGAAAGGTTTGCAGGGAACTTAGAAAGAGCGTTAGTACACCCCGCCACCCCCTGGGCAGATGTATTACCATTCTTCTCCAAGCCCTTCAGCTGCCTCCTATTCACACGTGTGTGACACTGTATTTTGCTTTTTCTGTTGATTTTCAATTCTTGGAAATTCTAAATCTGTGCAAATTCCGTCTTGGATTCAAAACTGGGTTTACAGACAGGAAAGGAATGCATGCATAACCCGAGACCTGCCTGTACTAAAATAGTAATTTGAAACATCCACTCGTAGCCTTAAACTGGAGTCGCACGCTACAGATGCTGCAGAAACCACGAGCGATGCTCCATGTTGACCTGACGCCATTTGACATTTGCTTGTTAGCTGACTGAAGATCTTTATAACTTCTGTTTTTTTTATATGCAGGTTTACCGTGCCTTGTGAGTAAGAAGAGCAGGTGGGTAAATAGATATGACATATTGTACTCTTTCTTTATAATGATAATTAATCAAAAGTAGAAATATTTGTGTAATTGTATTTGAATTTAATATTGTATGTTTGTTTTTATTTTATAATGTACCTTAGGATGTTCATATTATACACACTTGGATTCATTGTTTCATTAATTGTTCATATACAGCACACATGTAATATAATGCATAATATAATGACATATAATGTAAAGTTTATTTCTCTTTGCAATGAGTCTTTCTTAACACTTCTTTGAGTTCTAAGAGGTGCATTAGCCATTGGAAATCAAGTTTGAATGTTCATGGTTTGAAATCATGGTGGTGGCCCCAATTGGCTTGTACGTAAATTGAGATTAATTACCAAATATGTCACATTAAAGTATAATCCAAGAAGATTATCATTTAAGACCTGTCTGAAATCAAAATACCTTTTGTCAATGGCGGAAGGGTTGATTTAGCTCAATACTGAGCTGATTATCCTGTAATGTGTGCCTGGCATTATCAGCATATACTCAAGCACTAAGCTGACATTCAATATTAATTTTAAAAAATCGGGAGTCATCTCCCCTCAACTTTCTCGTATACTCAGATATGGGGATGGATACTTGAGGAGTAAACCACAAGACAAGGATTATATTTTTACCAGTAATGGCGCATTGCACGATAACGTGCAGTGAATACACTTGACTTGAGCATTCATAGTATTCATCCTCTTTCTCTGTACGTTTAGCAATCGTTTGCTCAGAGGTTGATGTGCTTGTTGCTTCCTGAGCAGCTCTTCTTTACTCCACCCTAGCGGCCCACTGCTTCTCTTCTTCCGTTGGCATCTTTTCGCGTTAAAACTGATTAAGTTTTTGTGTTGCAATTACTTAGTACGTTTTCTTTAATCTTTCACTTAATCTGGCACTTAAGTCTTCAATCTGCCTCCAGAATGATTAGCGAAGGTGGTAGGGAATGTGAACGGTGCCCGTACGCATGCGCAGCACGGCCGCCCTGCTGTGCACTGCCGAGAGTTGATTCTACAATAAAATAAAATAAAAAGAGTATTAAAATCATCACCCCGAAAGCGGACAGTAGACGTCACGTAGTATATGTGTACCAAATTTCAAGTCAATAGGTGAAACGGATTGCGAGCTACAGGTGATTTAAAATCCTGAACAGACAAACGAACAGCCATGGTAGCATATTATAGAAGAAGATATTATGTACATTAAAGAACCATCAACAACAAATCAAATCAAATTAATAATATAATGAACAAATATTATAAAAGTAAAGTTGAATAAATCAGACTCTGTAGCTGCATGAATAAAAAAGTACCACTTCCGGTTAGCGGAAATAGCTCAAAAGTTGATAGAAATCTATTTTTTTTACCTAATACTTGTATGCAAAATTTGGTCGACCTAACTGAAAGTGTACTCAAGTTATCATGTTTACATACACACACACAGACATAATTCCAAAAATGGTATTTTCGGACTCAGGGAGGTCTAAAACTCGGAGATTCATCAAAATTTCGAAATAGAATTTTTGAACAATTACAATACTTTCCTTATGAGAAAGTAAATTGGACTCAGGAAGGTCTAAAACGTTGAGAGTCATCAAAATCTCGAGATCAAATTTTTGGACGATTACAATACTTTCCTTACACTTCGGAGTAAAAAAGTAAAAAAGGTTAAAGGCATCTTCCATGCTATGAAGGAAAAAAGGTTAGTGATACATTTTGGCTGTACAGAAAGAAGGTTCTGAGTCACAATGTTTCAGCTCTACACCTGTCATCAGGTTTGATAAAAGCGGCACTGCCAAAATGTCGTTTCTCTTAATATCTTTCCTTTTCAGTTGGAAATAACCTTTAATCGTTTTATCCTTTACAGTACCATGCTGATGTAGAACTTCACTAACTTCACTTAATATTAATGTATATTAGTGATTGGCAAAACAATTCATGCAAAATTTGACATTTCAGAATCAAAAAAATGTGATAATATAATAAATTTATAATTAATTACATTTCTGTAGCACTTTTCTAGTCTACTCAGAGTGCTTGTACATACTGCATATATTATATATGTATATATATATATATATATAAAAAATTTTTCATCTCATTTGCAAGAAAGGTGAATGCAGACAGTGAGCACATATCTTTAAGAACTATAAGCAGACGTGTTTTATTTACTAAAATCCAGCTAAGCTGCCAGCAATTCCCCAGAAGGATCCTGGGTTGGATTGGCGTATGAAGTTTGGAAAAGTGGCCACAGATGATGTTATCACAAACCTGAGTGGCGTGAGGTAGAACCGTCGACATGACTGTGCAGACAGAACATGTTCAAGGCAGATTAGGGTGTGTAGGTCTAGATGGAATGGGATGTGGAAGATTGTGGAAGCGGCAACAGCATTGGTGGGTGATTGAAAAAAGGGATAGTAGTTTCAACCTTGGAATATCCCTTTAATGAGCAATATTCTTTGCTATCCTCACCATAACAATTGTTGATGGACTTAAGAATTGACAAAAAGTCTCTGAGATCAGTCACCATTCAGAGGGTGAAAGATAAAGTGGTGTAGAGCTACACGTACCTGGGGGTTCACATAAACAACAAATTGGACTGGTCTGATAACACAGTGGCACTGGACAAAAAGAGCCAGAGCAGACTGGACTTGCTAAGGAGACTCGGGTCTTTTGATGTGTGCAGCAAGCTGCTGGAAATGTTCTATCAGTCTATAGTAGCCAGTGTGGTGTTCTAGGCTGTGGTCTCCTGGGAGATCAACTTGAGCTCAAACGAAGCACAATGACCTGAACAAACTTATCAGGTGTGCCTGCTCCATCACAGTGCGAACCCTGGATACATTGGAAGCTGTTGTTGAAAAGAGGATGATGGAAAAATTAGAAACCATCATGAAAAATCCCCTCCATCTTCTCTATAAGGTGCTCTCTTGGAGCACTTTTACGCCCAGGTTCATTACACCAGGGTGTGCTAAGAAGTGCATCTGAGGGTCTTTTCTGCCCCACTGTTGTCAGACAATTCAATGCTTTCATGCGATGTACGTGTTACATTTTTTATTTATTTACTTATCGATTGATTGATTGGCTGTTTTACTCATCCTGTCAGTCTGTTTCCTTGTTTTTTATGTTTCTGCTGCTGTATGCATCTGAATTTCCCCATGGGATTAACAAAGTTTGTCCAATCTAATCTAATCTAAAAAAGCTAATTTAAATGAATTTTAGGACCAATTTCACAAAACTGTAATTAAAATAAAATTCTACTGTTTTGCTCATTGCTAATGTACATAAAAAACAATAAAAAAAGTAATATGAAGCTCATGAAGAGTTTTCAGTTGACATTTGTCAGTAGCTACATTATGTAGTGACGCCTGCTCGTCTTTTGGCTTCCTTGTGTTTCACACCACACCAGCAGATTAGTTGCTTGTATCAAAAAACACCTGATGGATCAAATAGCCACCTATGGTTGTTAATATTCTAAGGCAGTTCCTCTCCTTTCATTCTGTTTCATATCCTGTGCTTCTTGCAGAATAAATGAGAACAGCAAAGATGAGATTACTGTGCAAAAAGAGCAAGAAGACACCTCCCATCATTATCAGTCTATTGTTGAGATGGATCCTGTCAAAAAGGCAGGTGAGTACCCGGCTATGAACCAAAGGTATAATGGAAGGCCATCAATGTTCCAGGATGAAAAGTCTAATGAAGAATAGTCAGTGCAGTCCAAAGAAGTGCTTAAACTTTTCATCTCTATTTAGAATATTTATTTAATCTGAAATTAAATCAGAGCACTGTTTTGTAGCAAAAGGCTTAATTTTAGTAGATATTAAATAGAAATTCTCTTGAAAAACGGCATCTCCCGAATCTGTAATTTCACAGGACAAGATGAAGTCACTTACTCAGAGTTGGTGCACCTTCCACAGAAGAAAAAACAAGGTATGTATCCTCACGTTGTCAAATTTTGTATGCATTGCTGATGTTCAACTACCTCACAGCTCCCTGTTTTGCAGGAACGTCCCCTGTGAGCAGCAGCGATGCAGGAGTCTACTCAGAGGTCAGAGTCTCGGACCGTTCATGTTTAACCGACTGATCTCTCATTTATATGCCACTGTATGATGCTGTATATCTTTCCCCAGTGCAGTCTGTTTTAATTTCAACTTTTATTATATCCAAGGGCACTAGTAAGATGTTTTTTTCCCTCATAAGATATGGAAGCAAAGCCTTTAGAGGGATAGCAAATAATAAGTGATTCTATACTGAAAAACACAGGTGTGTCAATTAATCAATGTGAAAATAGGTCATATGGTGCAATGTTTCAATGAAAAATAGTGCAAGAATGATCAAAAGAAGTTTTATTTTTATCATACAAAATATGTAGGTTTTTTTATAGAATGTGTTTGCTTGTTCTTTACTCATTTGGAAAAGTGTGAAGTAAATACAACCAAAAACTAGAAAGGAATGCATTTGGATCGGTTGTGAAAATAGACACCAATAAGGTGTGGAAATATCAGTGATAATCAATATAAAGGGTGGCACCCGAGCCAAAATTTCAAGTGTCATTGAAACTGAATACTTGTGTCAATGGGATATTTCAGTTTTTTATTTTTAATAAATTTGCAAAAATTCCTAAAATCCAGTTTCATCTTTGTCATTTTGGGGAATGGGGTGTGGCTTGATGAGACAAGAAATGGAATTTAAATGAAAGGTCTGAATATTTTTTGAAGGCACCGTGTGCGTTATTTGGTGTACTGAAACAAAACACATATAGTCATAGCTTAACACTAGAATCCCTGAAGCCTACGAAAAAACTCGTAATCCATGGCCCACCTTGAATTCCTTCACACCTCTCCATCAGCATATTTTGTTTTGTAAATGTGTTGATCAGCACAAGCAGCCTGCTATCCCATCCCCAACCCCTCTAATGCAGCTCAAGTCACAGAGAAGACTCTCAGCGCTCAAGTCTTGTTTATCTGGGTGTGAGGTGCCTGGAATTGTAGAGAGTAAATAATATATTGTCATTTGGAATATATACATTTCATGTGTGTTCTGTGTCTACAACGATCTGTGTAAATTTAGGATGAAATGTGAGGCAGGAATTGTTGAACACATAACTAAAAAAGAAACGTTTTTCATGTATTAGTAATAATTGACAAAATTTAGACATGAAGTGTATAATGTGTGAAGAATGAAGCCCAAATATCAAATAAACACAAAAAAGTGTAACAATACAAGTGCGTTTTTATTCAAGAAGATAATCGTAGAAAAAGAAATCTGGTCAGGGTATGATGCTGACACGACCACTTGAGTGGTGCAGCAGTAAGAACTGCTGACTCACAATCAAGACATTCCTAGATCGATTCTGGGTGCGTCCGTTTTGAGAAGTGAGCTGCTGTTATTGTTACTATTATAGAATAAAAACATACATTTGATTCGAGTCTGTAACAGCCAGTGTAAGTTCATGGTACTTGTAAAGGTTACCTACCGTTAGTCACATTCACGCTCCCCCCGATCTGACACTGCTGTTTTCAAATAAAGACATGCTATAACAGAGGTAAACTCAGATGAGGATGAGGGTTCTACATCAGAGAAAGAAAAGAGAAGCCCTCCTCTGTGAGAAATGGCCACTCACACATAAGAAAAATGCAGCTGCACCAGGCGTAAAGGTGACAGATGGCACCATTTGGATGCAGCAACAGGTCAGGCGTCATCCTGCCTGTCAATGATAGATAGATAGATAGATAGATAGATAGATAGATAGATAGATAGATAGATACTTTATTAATCCCAAGGGGAAATTCACATTGACAATGTGTCACATGCATGTCCTATAAAGAAAAAGCAAGGCTTACAGAGCTCACCAAGGTACCATGTAAAGTCCTGTTTGTGATTATGTTTTGTGATGATCTTTATATGAAAAACATTTATATGTTACTTATATAAAATCCCTGAGGGGGGATTAGAAAGCAGGCTGCTTGTGCTGATTGACACATTTACGAAACAAAAGACACTGATGGAGACATGCAAAGTAATCTAAGGTGGGTCGGGATTACGAGTTTTCTCGTAGGCTTCAGGGATTCTAGTGTTAACTGAATTGTGTTTTGAATTGTTCTTGTTCCCTTTCTCCTTTTGAATGTATGCTAACAAACATTTATTTGTTTAGCATTTAACTTTTGTTCCATAAAATTTTCAATATATCTATTACAATCTGGAATTTCCTTTTTATTTTTTTGAATGTAACAGGCATAACAAGCTCAATGCAGATGCTACAGCAGTTTAAAAGAAAAATGGATCAATAAACTCTGAGTTCAGTAAGCAAGGCACCACAGAAAACCCACCCCAGATGGTGTTAAGATTTGTCTCCACACTTACACCTTTACTGCAATAAAGTGTTGAGCTTTGGCATCACACACTTGCACACATTTTATGTGTTGTTGCAATGTTTTCAGGATTTTCAATCATTAAATATTCAGTTTGTTTAATAACCTGAGGTAACTTAGGTAGATTACATTAAGAGAGTGCCACCTGCTGCCTAACTAATAACTGAACATCAGCAATTAAATAATTTAAAGTTTGAATTTATATACATTGCTTGTTTTATGTTCTGTTTTACACAATGGATTATAATACCAAATCCCAACAAAGAATTCAACTTAAAGAAAATGTTATTCTACTTAAGCCTCGCCTGTTTCTACTTCCAGGCGCTGCACCATGCGGCAGCCTTTACAGAAGCTCTTTCTCTCTCTCTCTTTTTTTATTAGAATTATTATTGATTTTTTATAATTAATAATGTTATTAATTAGTAATGTTAAGATTTGTCCTCTGGCTTGTTATTATAAATTTTTGAATGAATTTATAAATTAAATTGAAGACATGCTGCTGTCATCCCAGACCCTCGGTACTGGCCTACCTCAGTTTCCTCTCAGACAAGCTGCAACCTTGAGAAATGTCACACAGTGAGCATAAAAGATCTGATGGCTGCCTATATTCTAAAACATTTGACAATATAAGAGACTGAAAAATATAATGTAGGATAATATTAAGCATTCCTGTATTCACCTGATATCACTGTGATCACCGCCACTTAAAGAGCCCCATTACGCCCAATCAGAAGAGCTGAAAGGAGCAAAAGGACGAATGTCTGGAGCAAGGATAAAAGTTACAAGCTTTTCTGGAGATGGAAGAGGTGAAGATCCAGATAGATAATAAAAGTGAGGTGGAAAGGATTCAGACCTGGCCTGACTTCATATAAGGAGAAATGATCGACTGCTGTCATACAAGTTGTTTGAACTGTGACATCTCATAGCGGATTACAGCAAGTTCAGGATTATGTGATGTTTCGGGTACCGCTGAGAGCCGACTTACACCTCTTATTTCAGACGTTATTTAAATGCTGGATGAGTGGAAAAAGCAGGTGAGGGACTGTGATAAGCCAAGTTCTCTGTCAATCGAAAAGTAGTGTTTTGTACAGTATAACTATTTATAGATGATCACATTCAGGTAAGTAGTTATAGTTTCGGTAAAATGTACTCTCCTGTTGCTTTAGCGTTCTGTTAAGGGACAAATTTGGAACGGCGTTTGATATCTCCTTGTGAGTCACCCCACTGATTTACTAAAAATAGTTACAGGCACCCCTGGATTTAACCAGAATTCAGTTTTTATTTGAATAGACATCATTGTCTGAGTCTCCCATCCTCTGCTTGTTCAATTACAGTTCCAGGTGCCCACAGTCTGAAACTGTCCACCAGCACCATTGCATGGGGCACCACAGGGACTGGTGATTTTTGTGACTATGCAATGGTGGAAAAGGGAGCAGAGTACAATTAAAGCTAAAATATGTAATCAAGACATTGAAATATGGACTGAATTCATCCAAGTCACTGCCCAGGAAGGATGTCACATCATTCTGGCTAACTCAGAAACATACATGATTCATTCTGTTACCAATATCTTAATGATGAGTCATTCTGAATGAATGACAACCTTTAAGAAGTGTCCCACTGGATGAGATATAGGGACACCTTAGCTATTAGCTAAACAAACAAGCCTGATGGACTGAATGGTCTCCTTTCATTTGACAGGCTTTCTCCATCTCCATTTCTACAGCAGACTTTACAATAACACATCAGCCTCTT
This sequence comes from Erpetoichthys calabaricus, assembly GCF_900747795.2. Classification (NCBI taxonomy): domain Eukaryota; kingdom Metazoa; phylum Chordata; class Cladistia; order Polypteriformes; family Polypteridae; genus Erpetoichthys; species Erpetoichthys calabaricus. The sequence goes on along the minus strand of NC_041409.2, from coordinate 96,503,194 downwards.
TACTAACGACAACTTCTTGATTATTAAACTCTGCACTTCATGCGTTTCTCGCTTTCTCTTCCCATGGACTTCCATTCCCATCACTCTTTTGCCCACATATTCATTGTCTCTTCTCATCACACATCCATACCACCTCAACTTACTTCCAGTACTCTCTTAAATTTCTCTCCCACTTTTGCTGTACCTCTGATTGTCTCATTTCTTTGTTCTTTTTTGTAACTCCACATACACATCTTAAAATTCTCATTTCTACCACATCTAACTTCCCTTTACTGCTCATGTCTCAACTCTATATATCATTGCAGGTCTTACCACTATCTGAAAAACCCTCATATTAATTCTTCGATTACACAAGACTCTTGATACCTTCTTCAAATTGTTCCATCTGCACTACACTCTGTGGGTTATCACTGCATCTGGTTTTCCATCTTGGGCTATCACTGATCTGAGATATTTACATTTATCTACTCTATTTCAATAGCTTTTCCTGCCAGCTAACTTCTGAATCCTGGGCATCATTAAACCTCATGTGTTCTGTCTTCTGCTTATTTAACTTCAACCCTCTGTCTTCCAAAGCCCTTCTCTAATCATTTCATCCTATCCACTTCCTGTTTCCTAGTGGCACACAAAATAATGTCATCAGCACAAAGCCTGCAATAGGAGGATTGGTCTTTTATTCCATGAGTCAACTGTAAAATAAATTCAGCACAAGAACACAGGGACACACTTGAAAACTTGTTAATGGCATATTTCGCACAAATGCGAGAAAGTTTTTAATTCAACGAACCACAGACACTTGGAGTTAATGTAGTGTGGTGGAGAGGACTTTAGGAATCTTCAGATCTCAGCTGCAAGTTATTTTGGAGAATCTCAGCGTACAGGATTGGTGACCTTCTTGGGCTGAATAGCCTGCTCTTGTCAAAATTATTCTATTGTATTACAGGCCTTAAAAAAAGCTTTACAAAGAAAAACATTTCTAGTTATGTACCATATGCACATATGTATGTGTAGCTCATATCTATTAAGATTTCATATTTATTTCTCTGTCCTGGTGTTGTGCTCTGAGCTTGTGAAATACCATGAAATAACTAAAAATATAATTTTGCAAGCAACACAATGTACAAAAGTAACATGTGGATTGTCAAACTGTGAAAAATGTTACTGTGGTTTGTCTAATGAGGACAGCGTGTCTGGTGTCACATCCTGAAAATTGAAACAGAATTGCTTAATATATATTGTATATCTGAAATGTTCTCATTTTCTGCAAACACAAGTGGAGAATGCAAGCCTTTGAACTTTCCCTCATTGTGTGTAAGTAAATTTCTAATTTTCATTTGTAGTTTTTTTCAATAAAAAAAATAATTTTTACTTTCTGTTAGCTGATCTCCCTTGCAGAAATCAAATATACTGAAATATATCCAAAAACAATGGGGACATATTTTTCAATATAAAGTAACATATATGTAGATTAAATGTAGCTTTTTTAAATATTATATTTAAAATAAATTTTATTTTATTTTCAACCCTGTAAAGCTCAATAAAAGTAGTTTATTAGTCTACAACACATCTCGATATCAGAAAGCTCTAGGAGAGCTGCTGGATGATATTGTCAATGCCAGGTTAGTAAATTTTAAAAATATTGTGCATTACACAAAGACGACTGGTATCTTGAAATATAAACTCTAAGATACTGTACACTGTAAGCAGAATTTAGTTTTGTTTAAAAGAATTTTGTTATAGTTTTCCAAAGTGTATTTTACATTATATTATTCTTGGTATTTTAAAATATATTACAGAAATATATTTTTATATTTTTGGAGAATATATTGCATTATACAAAAATGCAATCATTTTCAAAATATTTCGATACACTGCAAGATGTTGTAATATATTTAACCTTGAGGTATTTTATAACATATTGTAAAATATATTAATATGGCTAATTGTTATGTTTAAATATTTTAATTAAAAGTATACTGTAGTGGTTTTCTACAGTGTATTTTATAGGATATTATTCTTGGTATATTAAAATATACCCATAAATATATTTTTGGAAAATATATTATACAAACGATGACAATAATTTACATATTTTGCAAAATACTTGGGTATTTATGTATTTCAATATATTTATCCTTGAGACATTTTATAACACATTGTAAATTATATTCATATAGCTATTTGTAATATTTAATTATTGTTATATTTATATTTTAAGTATATTTTAATACTTTTCTAAAATGTATTTTACTGTGTACTCTTCTATATTAAGAAATATATATTTTCATATTTTGGTAAATATATTGTGTTACACAAAAACTACAAAAATTTACATATTTTACAAAATATTTCTGTATACTGTAATATTTTGTAATATTTTTATCCTTGAAGTATTTTATAACACATTGCAAAATATATTCATATAGCTATTTGTTACATTTAATCATTTTTATATTTAAATATTTTACTTATAAGCATATTTTAGCGTATTTTACTGTATACTATTCTTAGTATTTTAAAATATATTAAATATAGTTTAATATTTTGGTAAAAAATATTGCATTTAAACAAAAACTACAATAATTTACATATTTTACAAAATATGTCAGTATACTACAAGATTTTGTAATGTATTTATCGTTGAAGTATTTTATAACGTAATTGTTATATTTCAGCCAGGGTTCCTCGCCGGTTGTCATTTAGTTTCTGTGTATCTGTGTGTTTCTTGTTCTACGTTGCCATGTGTTTTGTGGGTGGTTCCCTAAGAGGCGGGGCCAACTGTCCATCACTCTCACTGTATAGCACTGACCCGCAGACCTATAAAGGTGTTGACAATCCAGTGTCCCTTGCAGGTCATTAAAAGCATCTGTGGTGGTGGGTTTCACGGCATGGATGGTGGTGATTCTGCTGTGTATTTAGCTCTTTTTGATTATTTGTGGGCAGCATGGTGGCGCAGTGGGCTGCCTTGCAGTTAGGAGACCCAGGTTCGCTTCCCAGGTCCTCCTTGCGTGGAGTTTGCATGTTCTCCCCGTGTCTGCGTGGGTTTCCTCCGGGTACTCCGGTTTCCTCCCACAGTCCAAAGACATGCAGGTTAGATGCATTGGCGATCCTAAATTGTCCCTAGTGTGTGCTTGGTGTGTGCATGCCCTGCAGTGGGTTGGCACCCTGCCCGGGGTTTGTTTCCTGCCTTGTGCCCTGTGTTGGCTGGGATTGGCTCCAGCGGACCCCCGTGGCCCTGTAGTTAGGATATAGCGGGTTGGATAATGGATGGATGGATGGATGATTATTTGTGAATTACTGGATTTTTGACTTTGTAGTATATTTGTGATTGTGAATCGTTTTCCTGGGATTGCCTTTGCCTTTTCATGCATTCCTGCTGTGCCTTTTGTGGTCTTTGGAGCTTTGCTGTTGAACAGAGCCTCTTTTGAAAATAAATGTTATATTTCTGAAGATTCTACATTACCCTCTATGTAACTAGCTGGGTTTTTGCTGTAATTTTCCCCCATCTAGTGGGTATTTTAAATATTATTTGACACTTTATGCTGTGGAACTTTCTAGTGCATGACATGTAGTAATATCAGTCAGTCAATGTCTAACGCTCAGTTCTGAACAGGGTCGTGGGGGTCTGTTGGAGCCTATCTCAGTTTAGCATAGGGTGCAAGGCAGGAACAAACCCTGGACAGTGCGTTGGTCCATCGCAGGGCCAACACACACACACATCCACCCTGGGATTAATAAAGTATCTATCTATCTATCTATCTATCTATCTATCTATCTATCTATCTATCTATCTATCTATCTAATCACACACTAGGACCAATTTAGGATTGTCAGTTTACCTAACCTGCATGTCTTTGGACTGTGAGAGGAAACCCATGCAGACGTGAAGAGAACATGCAAACTCCATGCAGGGAGGACCTGGGACATGAACCCTGGTCTGGTTACTGTGAGGCAGCAGCACTACCACTGCGTCACTGTGTACCAATATATTTTTTTAAAACATATTTTACATATATTTCATTTTTGTAAGGGCTGTTTTCATTATTAATAAAAAAGCTTTCTGACGTATAATTGAAAGTGTTAGACATTTTTTATACACATTATATAGACACGCCATTTACAGTGCACACACAATCACATATGTATGTGTAAGTGCTTAAGTATGTACGTATCAATCAGGATTTTCTATTAATTTTCAGGTCTATTAAAACATTATGAACATTTAGTGTATCACAGTTATGGCCTTTATTTTTATTTTTTTGTCTGTATTTTTGCTTGGATTTCATTCTGATATATTTGAGCAAAGATCATCTGCATTGCTCTATAATTTTCTTATATTCAGTGCATTGCACAAGTATTTCAACTGTTATTATTAATTACAATATTTATTGTAAGTATTATTTAAGATAGCTACTGCCAAATAAAAACTGGTATTCTTGAACCTTACTAAAAACACCTTTTCACTTTGTCGTTATTGCTTATGGGGGAAAATTAAGTAGACTGATTGGCAAAAATGTCAGATTTTTCCATTTAAAAATATAAACCTGTAACACAGAAAGTGAAGGGGTCTCAGTACCATCTTCTTATGAAGGACTGCGTCCATTTCTATCCTTCTTCTGGGCCCTAAGCAGTGTCCGTGTTTTGGGACCTCATCTTTTGTTACCCTGCACAGCCTTCCTTGGCATACAACATAATAACAGAACAGAGAACAAAATCTTTTTAATTCATGTAATAAGTATTTTCCATGTCATTAGTTAATTCTGATTTGACTGACCAAACCTTCCATTTTCTAATCCTGCTGGTCCAGAGCAGTGGAAGCACCACGCATAAGGCAGTGAACAACACCTGAACAGGACACCAGTCCATCTCTGGGTGAGCACACACTCACATGCAGTAGGAGCCACGTAACATGCATGTCTTTGGACCTTGGGAGGAAACTGGACCACCTGAAGGAAATCCACACAGACACGGGGAGACCATGCAAACTCCAAAAAGGGAGCACCCAAGATGTGAATCCTGGTCTCCTTGTTGGAAGGCAGCGGTGTGCTACTGTGCCACCGTGCTGCTCCTTCGACTGACCCTTCAATGTTATTTGTTCTTAGACTGATTCTGATTTTATTACCTGTGTTTTTGTCTATTTACCCTTTTCTTTGTCAAGTTCATTATTGGATTGGTCTACTCCCGCACCCTAAATAATAACACACACATACATAGATACACACACTCTCAGACCCTAACCACAACAGTGCCCTACAAATGACACACACACACAGTTGGCTAACTTTTAGCACTTAAAACCACACAAGTGCTGTAAGAATAACACAACTTGTCACTCTCTCAGCACATCAAGAGACTTACTTATTATCGGCACGAACAACATACAATGTTTTAGTGATATCTCAGACCTAAATATTACTTTTGGTCTACAAGAATACATTTAAACATACAAGGACTCAGCACTCTTGACTATAGGCCATTTATCAGCCAAGAATACCTTCTTCTCATACTGTCCCTAACTATTGAGTGGCGCCTCACTCTCAGCCTTAAAACCCCGCAGCACAGAAATCTCCAGCTACTTCAGATGCTCTTAGAAATCTACCTTATTACTTCAATCACTCTAGACATTAAGACAAAACATAGAAAGATGAAAACAAGTTACTATTTATTAAAGAACAATAATAAGTAATAGACAATAAGATCGATAGTAAAGTCTGGATAAAATAGTCTTAAAAAAGCTTACTGAAAGGAATCAGTGATGTCAAGGATGAAAGCCCCAGGGCGGCCTTTGATTTAGCAATCAATATTCATGAAAATTTATATATTCGGATGAAAACTGGTCACCCGTGTCTTTGCTTTATTCTCTGACGTCACTCTTCCGTCGTCACTGTTTCTCTTCTTCTTCTTCTGACATTGCTTTCAAAATGAGGCATATTTATTATAAAGTTTCATGCCGTGGTTTCACAACACGTGAATGTTCCATGCACCTGATTGGCTGGCTGTCAATATGATGGATGAATTTTGCTCCCCAGATAATAAAGTTGTCAGAGGGCAATGCTAAAGAAACTGGAAATCATCTCAACTGATGACAGACATCCATTACATGTAGAACTAAACTTCAGTAAATCAGGAAGGATAGTTGCTTTGAAAACCCACACAAATCGCTCCAGAAACTCTTTTCTTCCTAGTGCCATACGACTTTTCAATAAGAAGTATCGGAGATAATGTTTAAGGTTTTATATATCCTGTTCCCTTTTTTTTTTTTTTTGGTATAAATATGTTTTATCTAACTGCCTTACCTTAACCTTTCTTATTTCTATTTGTCTGTTTTATTTCATTCTGTCTGTTACCTGTTATTAGATGCAACTGAGAAGGCAAATTTCATGTTTTCTTGTGTAAACATGACTAAATAAAGAAACCTAAACCTAAACCTAAAGTTCTTTGATATTGCCTCAGTCTTCCTTTCCCAGGCTGTAAACCAAATTGTTGTATTGCACCAGATGTCCATCCATAAAGTAATCAATAGCCTGAGGTGTCAGCTCAGTCTTCCTTTCCCAGGCTGTAATACCAAATTAGCACTAAGCTATGGACAACTGTTATAAAAGTGAGGTATGAAAGAAGAGGATATGCCTTTTTTATTATAATGCCTCCTACATCTGAATTCATCTTATTGGGATTGAGCAAAATATAATACAGAATAAAATGTAGATTTTATACACCATAACATTACCTTATTAGCATGAGTGGATTTTTTTTTCCTTTTTTGAAGTCTGGTATTTAAGTAGTTTCCAAAGTTTCTCTCATTTTGGAGTTTTCTACTTAAGACATATTTTTTTTCTCACTTACTTTCCCTAAGGTTATACCTTTTAGGTTCATCATAAATGTTACCTCAACCTCACCTGACTGTATGTAGGACTTGGCTGCATCTCATGGATTGCTTGATTCATGACTGGTGCTGCTAAATTTGGCTCCAAGCCCCTGAGAGTCTGAATGGGTTTGTTACTGTTATCTTATGTTGACTCGCCCCACACACTCCTGTAATGGCTCTTTACTGGGCTGAGTGGGTCTTCATAGCTCCATTGCTTAACAAAGAAGCATTAAATCTTGGAAGGGTTCTTTTCATATGAATCTCAGTCTTTGAGGTTTACAAATCCTAATGCACAGTAGGCTACATGGCAAACAGATCATGAAGACCTGAACTTAGCCTGGGATATTTTGTGAAGCAAGAGTCCTTAAAAAAAGGCAAATAAAATGTTAGGTTATATCGTAAAGAGTTCTGAATATAAATCAAGGGATATATGTTTAGACTACAGTCATAATGCACTAATGAGATCTGAAAATTAAAATTTGAAATGTGTTCTGTGTCCCTTTCTTTCAGCTCTGATTTCAGTGACTTCATTTGCACAGGACCCAGGTGAGTTCACAAGGTTTTGATTTTGCACGGACACGAACACTCGCAGGTTGCGTCTTACTTTTATGTTTCAGGTTGGAGGCTTTGCTTTTTTTCTTAGGTCTTGGGGTGTTTTCATTCTCACTATTAGAACAAAATTGGACTCCCCTCCAAAGCTTCATTTTGATGTTCTTTAGGGGTTTCTAATTCCTACAAGTTTAATTTCTCTGATTTTGTCAGGACTTTAATCTCCACGTCTGCATGCCAGTTCTGTAATAGCCGATGTTTTCTTAACTTAAACCAGCCCTCCTGGAGTACTATGACATGCAGTTAACACGAAATGTACCAACTATCCTTTTATGTTCTTTTCAAAATGGGCGATAGGAAGAAATGTTAAAAACCAGTTACACAACTGTTACCTGTAACCTCTTATTTGTTTCACTCTCCCATCTGCATCCCGTTTGTTTCACCCTGGGGTACTCTTACGGCAGGTATCTCGCTGAGTTGTGTTGTCCTTACTTTAAAAACTTTATTTCAACCCAGTTTACCACCAGCAGAGGGCTTCACAAAGGTGTACCCTTATGCCCTTAGGGGACTACAATTAGACAAGGAATGAACAGTCTAACCTCCCAGCCCTCTAGTAGCAGTTAGACAGAGACACAGGCTTTAAGCTTTCACTCAAAAACTGCATCTATCTGAAGCAAAACTGATAAGAACAAGTAATAAATAATACAGTGCCTCTGAAAAGTATTCACAACTTGCATGTGTTTGCATTTTGTTGTTAAACAACACAATGGGTTTAATTTGGATTTTTTGACACTGATCAACAGAAAAAGATTTTTTACTGGCAAAACAGATACAGTGGAACCTCGAGATACGATCACCTCTGTATACGAGAAATTCAAAATACGAGGAAAGAATGAGCGAAAAATTCAGATCTAAATGCGAGCATTGGCTCGCATAACGAGCCACGAGCCAGGCTGTGGGTATAGCTTGCGGCTTAGCGAGGTGGCGTGGTAGCAGTTGCGAGTCTGCGTTTCTCACTTAAGTGCACAGGTGGGAAACTGCCCACATCCATGATTGTTCCTGTGGCTGATGGGCTGCAGCTGCCATGTCCTCCCCGCATATATAGAGAAGCGCGAGCCGGTTAAGGGGGAGAAGAAGTAAAAGAAAAGAGAGGAGAGAGCGCAGGCAGGCAGGCAGGCAGGAAGTCGGTGCGGGAGAGCCGGAGAGCGAGCGAGCGAGTGCAGGCTCGCGTGTAGCTGAACAGGTGTGCCAAACAGCTGAAGCAGGACGGTGTAGAGAAGGTCAGCTGCATTAAGAGTGTCTCTCCTGTTGCAGAGCCCGCAGGTGAGAGGCTAACAGAGAAGAAGCACCGGGGATTGTCATCTGTTTTTTAAAGACTGCATCCTTTTGACGTTTTAACCTCGTGTTAAAGGATTGTTATTCTTGTGTATTTTAAACCTCCACTTCACAACTGTTTTAAGGATTATTTATTTAAAGATTTATTGAATGCTCTACTGCACTTTGGACACCTGTTTTGATTCTTTTAATAATCAGTTATATTATTTACCAGTGTTATTTATTAAAGGTAAACTACAGTATATATAATTTATCAGTGTTATTTGTTAGGAAAATTGATTTTTATGTTAATATATTTGGGGTGCGGAACGGATTAACTGGATTTCCATTATTTTCAATGGGGAAGTTTGTTCTAGATACGAGAAATTCGCTATACAAGCTCAGTGCTGGAACGAATTAAACTCGTATCTAGAGGTTCCACTGTATCTGTAAAGTGGTCAAAAGAGGGTTTAACAAAATTAAAACCTCTGCTCTTACCATATGCTTGTCAGTCTTCTCCTTAATAATTCCTTCCATTAATTTATTTCCAACCATGTTATGCTAACTGGTTAAGCTTACTGGATAGGACTGGTGAGTTTTGTTGGGCTGAATGGTGTTCTCGTCTAGATTGTTCTAATGCTCTAAATATTTCTAATGGTCTACAGTTACTTGGATCTGGCCGATCACCCTTTTTATATAATGGGACGCTATTTATTATCTTCCAGGACTTAGGAACTCCCCCAGTTTGCAGTGACTTTTGAAAAATATGGGTGAACGATTTATATCTGCACAAATGGACCTCCTTAACCACTCAAGGATAAATGTTATCTGGTCCTGGTGATAAGTTACATTTCAGCCATTTTAACTCAAGCAACTCTTCTCCCTCTCTAATTTCCAAATCTCTCAGTTCCTCCTTAGTCGCTCCTTTTACCACTGGGAGGCCATCTACTTCCTCACATGTGAAAAACTCAGAAAAATGTGAGTTTAGGGCATTTGCTGTTTCACTGTCTGTATATTTTAACACCCCCCACAACACACACTGACTATTCTTGATACACTTTACCTAATCCGTGACTACAGTAACTACTATAATACCAAAAGAATCTCTTTGGGTCATATTTTGCTTTTTCTGCAATATTTCTCTCTAACTGTCTTTTAGCCTCCCAAATATCATTTTTAACTGTTGCTTTTATTCTCTCATGCACCCTACTCATAGTGATGCTAGTTGTCTTGTATGTCTTATTCATCTGTTTTTGCAGTGTCCTTTTCAACTCCCCATTAACTCACTGTATATTTTCTAAAATTTCTTACTAATTCCAGATTTTAAGATGTACCTGTCCTGCATTATATGTAAAATATTTTTAAACCTGTTCCACTGTTCCTTGACTGTATCCACACTTAACACTAGAATTACCAGAGCCTACGAAAAAAAATCGTAGATCCGTCCCACCTTAAATCGCTTCTTAAATCCGTTCTCACCTCTCCGCCAGCAACTTTTGTCTTCTAAATGTGCAGATAAACACAAGCTGCAAGCAGCTGGCTATTCCATCCCCCTACCGACTTAGAACGTGCACGAACTTCTCTCAGCTCATGCCTTGATTGATTATCTGGGAGTGAAGTGGAGTTTTAGAGTGGAAATAATAAATCGTTATTTGGAACACACACATTTCATGTGTGTTGCGTTTCTACAGTAATCTGTGTAAACACATTTTTAAAACAGAAACGTTTTTTATATTCTAGTAGCAAATGACAAAATGTAGGCATAAACTATATATCGTATGAAGCCTGAATTCCAAATATCAAAGGAATACTTTCCCCACCCAATTTATCCCTTTGACTCATCTGTTCAAAATTTGCTCTTCCAAAGTTAAACTTAACACTTTTAGCCTTTGCATCTGTGTTTTGACAAAACCCTGATGGTTCGATCATCTCTTACACACTGAACCCTATTCTGGTTATTACAGAATCCTAAAACCTCCTGTGTTTGTGCCTTGACATACTGTGTTAAAAACAGTCACTGTCTTGTCACAATGAGTAGACACAAAAGTCGAAAAAAGGTTTGGGGCAGCCACCCATATATTGTTCCCTGACTGCTAAAGGGTATAAGTCATGCCACTGATGTGCAAAGATTTGAGTTCAATACGGAACTGATGGCATGGAGGTAAGATGGCATCTTTAAAGGCCAAAATAGGAAATGAGGTCATCTAGGGCGGAACTGGAATGATCCTCCTCCATAGGCTAAGACCTGGATGTGACGTCATCAAAAGGGCCTGATCCAGAAGGATCTTCGTCCATGGGTTTGAGACTGGAAGTGATGTCATCGGGCCCGGAAATGGAAGTGACATCATTGGGGTCAGGCAGAATTTCCCATGAAGGGTCTGCAGGAAAGCAAGAAAAAGAGTTGCCGCACTTCGCCACCCCCTGGTGTGGTGTGGAAATACTTTCATTCATGCCCTTCATCTGTCTCCCAAGTGCACGTGTGAAAGTCTATAAACTCCTACTCTTGTGTTTCGCTATTTGTAATGTTAGCATGGTTAATATTCTGATAATATTGGGGTAAAGTACCCCAAGACTGTAGTATCCCCCACTATATTTACCATTTTAAAAATAAGTTTAAAAAAAGCATTACGTAGGAGTAAAACAAGAAATTTACATTGAGCGCTAGAAGAACATAAGAGTAATTTTCACAAGAACAGGCCATGCAGCATAACATAGCTTATTAATCCCATCTCTCGTCTCATCTTCTTTTCATAAAACCATTTTTCCTATTGAGGGTTATGATGGCAGCAGGCCAAGCAGGCTAGCCCAGACTTTTCTGTTCTCAAGCTGTTCCTGAGAAATTCCCAAGCCAGCGCATCCTGGATTTGTTGCAAGATCTCCACCCAGTGAGATGTGCACAAAACAGTTCTAGAGGGAAGGTGTCCGGGGGGGTGGGGGGGGGGGGGGGGGTACATTGTTACAACATGTTCATACCACCTCAACTGCCTCCTATTGAACAGGACGAGCACCGACTCCACTCTGATGCTCTCCCAAATTGCTGATCTTCTCACCCTGGCACTGAGTATCATTCCTGTGGTTGTGCAAAAACACCTCACGTCTGATGCTTGTATGAGTTTGTCAATCTCTGTTTTTAAAATATCATGTTGAGCAGTACTGCCTACCACACTTTATAAATAGTAACCTGTTCCTCCACTTTCTAATGTTTGCACAAAATTTACTCTTAACCAGCCTCCATCTGTTTTCCTGTGGAGGACATACAGTGTGTCTACTTAACAAAGTTAGGATAGGGTGATCCCAAAACTCTTCCATGGTAAAACAGCAAGGACACTGATATACCAAATATAAATGTTTAGAATATAAAAGTAAGTGTTTCCTTAAATGATCTGGGTCTTCTTCATTGTGATGTAATTTGCAATATTGATAAAAAGCAATATTGTTTCAACTTAAGGGTGAATCACATACTCCAGGACATCAGTGGAAATTAAGGGGAAGTGCATTTTAGACTGAAGCCAGGAAGCACCTCTTTGCGCAAAGTGGTTGTGGGACTCTGGAACAAACTACCGAGTCATGGAGTTGAAACAGAAACCTTGACAATCTGGATGAGATATTGAGACAGCATAGCGATTAGCTAAACAAATGGCTCTGATGGACCGAATGGTCTCCTCTTGTTTGTCAGATTTCTTATGTTCAAAAAAAGAAGTTTCAGTTACACATTTGACCATGATATGCAAGATGCTCAGCAGCCAGCAGTATCAGTCAAACTCCAATGAAGCTCATCACATTTACTGTTTCTAGTGTTCAGTAACTCCTCTACTCAAGACACGTAACCTTCAGATACTTTAAAATGTAATAAAAAGTAAGTGTGAAAAACACTAAAACCTCTAAATATTTAAAACCTCTGTAATCAAAGTATGGAACAATTAAAGATTCTTCAGTGTTTCTCCCAGACAGAATAATTCCATCTGTGCAGTATGAGGCACCAGCCTGCTCACATCCTCTCAAAGAGAATTCTTCACAAAAACTCAGTGAGCGATATGACCTCTTCTAGTCTCTCTTTGTCGTTGTGAAATTAAAGATGACAGAAACTCAATATGTATTTGAGGAAGAAACTTGTTTATTTATTAGCAGCAGCTCACTAGTTGTGTTTGTTTTATGTTCAACAGCTATTCTTATCTCTTCTACCCCACAGTTCCTATAAAGACGACTCTGATATTGAAGGCTCCACAAGAACGAGTATACATTGGAGACACTGTGACTCTAGAATGCAATGTTGAAGACACCGTTAATACTTGGATATTTCGATGGTTCATAAATAATCAGCAATTCAGGGGTCACACTGATCAAAACACTCAAATAATCCAGTTTGTGAATTCATCTTACAACGGAGTGTACACATGTGATGCCTACAGACGCGATACTCGTGCCCACTCACTGTCCAGCAATGCTGTCTTATTGGTAGTCCAAGGTAAGTTGTATATCTACAGGAGGGTCGGCAATGATTCTGCGTATTCTGGACACAGCAGCTCTGTTCACATATGGCTATTCTGTGTCTTTAGTTATAGGAAGTTTAACTCAATGAAAGTTTGTTTGCTTCTCTTTACTGTATAATCAGAACTTTTACCACAGGTTTCCCAGCAACACAACCATGAAGTAAGACAGTTTCTATAATTTCTTTTGGCTTAACATGTTCCATGGAATCCGATCTTTCAATAAATTTATTGTAATCTTGGAGATCAGAAGCTTAATTTGATTGTTTTGTCAAAGATCTCTCAAATACTGAAGCATTTGTCCTCTGGCAATCATTCAGCTTTAATTGTCTTTTATTTTGGTAAGCAACAAAACTCTGCTTATAATGTGAGGTTTGCTGTACATACGTTAGAGACCCCCTAAAGTTCAAAGAAAGCATCAATGTCTGGCTATAAAAGAAAAAGCACTTCAGTTTAGTGTTTCTGTTTTTTCCTTTATCTTGTCTGCCATGTTCAGTTATTTTGTGATGTTTTCTAGTTCAGCTGCCCAGATTTTGTTTGCGTTTCCTGAAACCACTTTTCCTGATGAAGGTGGTGGTGATGGCAAGACAAGCAGGTCAGTCCAGCCTTCCCTGTCCCCAGCTACAAATTCCATTGTTTTCTGAGGATTTTTCGAGCCAGCCTAGAGATATAATCCCTCCAGTGCGTCCTGGATGTGCTTCAAGATATTTACCCAGTGAGATCTGCCCAAAACAGTTCCAGGGAGAAGGTGCCAGGGGGGGCATCCTTATGGCATGCCCAAACCACTTCAGCTGTTTCCTCTAGAGCCCTCTAGCATTTCCTGGGTATGTCACAGGGTTAGGGTTAGGGTTAGGGATGTGCAAGGAGCAGCTCAACTACTTCAAACTAACTCCTCTCGATCCAGAGGAGCAGCAATTCTATTCTGAGACCCTCCTGAAATTTCCTGTGCTTATCACCCTATTACGGAGTGTCAGTCCAGCCATCTTCTGAAGAAACCTAATTTTTTTCAGTCATTACCCACAGCTCATTAGCAAAAGTTAGGGCAGGGATGTAGATTGACCGGTAAACCAAGAATTTTCTCTTTAGACTCAACTACCGCTTCACCAGCGCCCACAGAACTACTGCTGCTCCAATCCGCTTGTCAATAATAACAACAGCATTTATTTCTATAGCAAGTTTTCATACAAATGATGCAGCGCAAAGTGCATTACAAGATAAAGAAAGAAAAATATAAAAAAAAGATTAGGCAATGCAAAGTAACAAAGAATAAAGTAAGGTCCGATTTTTTTTTGTTGCTCTTTATTTCGCCTTATACAATTTCTTGTATTAGGAATTTGTTAGTTTTCGCATACCCCTTGGGGTCAGAGCACAGGGTCAGCCATTGTACAGTGCCCCCGGAGCAATTCAAAGTTAAGGGCCTGTTTTGTCTTTGTAGAGTAATATATTGCTCTACTTTACCCTATTGTATTATTAATGCGTAGCCTTTGTCAGAATTCCTAATCTCACCGACTTACCACTGTTTATAAGGTATTATTGTATATAACTTATCCGCACCTTCCCTTCTATATCTATAACCTAAGGCAATTAGATGTAGTAAAAAGACAAGCAGAAGTTAAGTTACACATAATGTAATACTGATAATATTCATAAATAATAACAAAATGCAAAGTACATTTGAATATTGGCAACCATACAACCTGATTAAATGGTGATATGTAGTTCAGGTGGCACACAGACTTGTAGTTACTTAAAATGTCTCTAGTTAAGGCATCATTGGTGCTCAGCTTTCAGCCACATGTCTGTTCAAAATGGCTGCTGAACTGTGCTCTTCATTGTGTTGTCTTCATCATCACAGGTTAGCAAGAGAGAGATACTTCTTCATCAGATGTTGGTTGGTAAGAGAGAGATACTTCTACATCATCACAGGTTAGCAAGAGATGCTTCTTTCAGATGTTGGTTAGTAAGAGAGAGATTGTGAGGTTAAGCACATACATTTATAAATGTTCTGTCCAACCCCTAGAGCCAATAGGACATCATGGTATTTAAAAGCTTCTGATCCAAGCCAATTCCAAACAGCCATACTTCAGATCAATGGGGGAAACACAACATCTTAAAACCTGCCACCCCCCCCAGGACCATATGTTAAAGTAACCTGGCTTCCTTGCGGGGGGTTGAAAGACTTTAGCAAAGAAACACTCGCCAAACTGGTTTAAAGCACACCCCCCAAATCCTGTCGTAAAATTCAAAGAGGTCCATTCCTTGGGTTGTAAACATGAATGCTTCTCACTAAATTACATTGCTTTGCCTAAATTACAAATAAAAACATACAAAATATTTATCAAGTTATATGTAAAATCTCACATCACAACAGGGCCCAGCAGTGTAGGATCTTCTCTAGCGGTGATGGGGATTCGAACCTGCAACCTTCGGGATACCAGCACAGATCCTTAGCCTCAGATGGTCAGGAAGACAGAAAAAAACAAAACTCCAGAGGGCTGGTGAAAAAAACAAAATCTGCAGGGGTTCCGAGGCCACAAGACCACCCAGGCCCCACTAAGGCATTCTACCTAACATCAATGATCTCAATAAGTCCTCATGGTTTTCAGGCTTCATGTGGAAGAATTACAGTAGATGATGATGGTCATGTGGACCTCTGGCCTTTAATCCATCAATGTAGGGACAGCACAGTGCCCTGATTAGGTGATGGTGACACCACAGAAAACCAGAAAAAGAAAAGCAGAGAAAGTAGGGGTCATGGTAAAAATGATAATTAAATGCTGTGGGAGACGGCTGGGGGTGGCACCCAGCCGGGACACCCAGGAAGACTGGAGGAGGGCTCATGCCTCCTCCAGACCACGAGAGGGCGACCACCCTGGTTCCTTTAGGGGCCACGGGTGCAGGGCTTGGAAGCCCAACCCTGTATGGGCCCGTGGTCTCCGCCAGGGGGTGCCCCTATGCCTGAAGGACCCGGAACCCCAACACCTCCGCCACACCAGGAAGTGCTGGGGGTAAGAAGATTGGGAGCACCCGGAGGGCTTCCGGGAATACAGCCGGCACTTCCGCCACACAGGGGAGTGTCTAGGGAGTGTCGGGGATCACCTGGAGCCCATCCGGGCACTTATAAAAGGGGCCGCCTCCCTGCAAAGAAGGACTGGAGTCAGGTGAGGAGTGGACGCGGCTGAAGAGCAGGTAGAGACTGAGAGAGGCCTGGACTTTGGGGGAGTTTGGTGCTTGAGGCACTGGGTTGTGCACTTTATTGGACTGTAATTATGCACAATAAACGTGTGGTGGGCTTTAATATGGTGTCCGTCTGTCTGTGTCCGGGCAGCTTATCACAGTGCATGTACAGAATATCAGGGATACACTTAAATGAAGCTATGAGAAAGCCATGTTACAATAAGGAGTTTTTTAGCAGTTTTTTTTAAAGTGCTCCACCATATTAGCCTGGCGAATTTCTATCGGTAAGCTATTCCAGATATTAGATGCATAACAGCAGAAGGCCGCCTCAACACTTATATTAAGTTTAGCTCTTGGGATTCTAAGCAGACACTCATTTGAAGATCTAAGGTTACAATTTGGAGTGTAAGGTGTAAGACATTCTGAAATATAAGATGGAGCGAGATTATTGAAGGCTTTGTAAACCATAAGCAGAATTTTAAAGTCAATTCTGAATGGCACAGGTAACCAGTGTAGTGACATCAGAACTAGAGAGATGTGCTCAGATTTTCTTTTCCTAGTTGTCAATCTCGTGTTCCCTTTTTCTGTCACTCATGAATAAGAACATGAGATACTTGAACTCCTCCACTAAGGGCAGTTGTTCCTCCCTCACCTGGCGAGAGCAATCTACTCTTCTCTAGGAGAGAGAACTGTGACCTTAGACACGGGGGTGCTGATCCTCATTCCAGCTGCTTCACACTTGGCAGTGAATCACTGAAGGACAGTCAGGATTTTGTATAAATTAATAATGTCTGAAAACTGAAAATAACGTATTCTCACGTCTACAGAGATGACGTTGTCTCAGTTTGGATGATTTCTTTCACTTTACTGGTCATGTGTCCAGTTCTGTGCGACACCTGCTCGTTTGCCTCACCAAGTTATGGAAGAAGGCACTCAGCAGCACAAATGTTTGGATATTCATCCTGATCTGAGATTCATTGTCTAAAGCTGATCCCCTTTTATTACTTTAAGCTGGGAAAAAAAAAGAAATGTGCAGAGGATTTGTTGCAGTTCACTACGGTCCTACAAACAAGCAGGCTTGATGGACTGAATGGACTCCTCTCATTTGTCAAATTTCTTATGTTCTTATGTGTATCCTTGAAAGTGATAAGAAGAGAAGGCATCAGTCTCCTAAAGTTCATCTCCACTTGACCCTATTACCTGCGATGGGCTGGTGCCCTGCCCGGGGGTTTGTTCCTATCTTGCACCCTGTGCTGGCTGGGATTAGCTCTAACAGACCCCCGTGACCCTGTAGTAAGGTTATAGCGGGTTGAGTAATGACTGACTGATCCTTGTACTTTCACCCTGTCATCTTTTCACTTTCAGAAAGGTCAACCACATTAAAGGTGATTTCTGGACGTAGAGGTGGAGAGATATATGTAGGAGATGAAGTCCAGCTGCTCTGTCTTCTTGATGGTGATCCACTTGGCTGGAGATATGAGCTGCAGAAGACCGGAGATGAAAACTCTAATAAAACACAAAGGGCGCAGAGCTTCACCATCAAGCCTGTGAGTCTTTCACATAGTGGAGAGTACAAGTGTCGGGCTTCAAAAGGAGAGCTTCATACAGATTTTAGTGACCCCATTCAGTTACATTTGAAAGGTGAGAGACCCAAACTAAACTTGTTCACTCCACAGATTAGCGGTGACTTTTAAGGAAGTCAGTCGTGTGTGTCTACCAAGTCGAATCGAGGGTGCTGGATCTGATCAGCGACTTTACTTCTACAGAGGTAGACTGCACAGCATACATTTGTGAGTTGTTGTTTATGGCTGAAGCTGATGTTTGATTGATTACTTTAATGCTGATCAAGTGTGAACAAAAATGCTAAGCACATGCTGGAGATGTTGAATGATCCTGCTTAGAGTGAAGTGTTTTATTGGTTTGGTGGACAGCAGAAATAATTATTTTTGCCCCCAAAGATAATCACGGTGACTTTTCCCTTTTTTATCCTCGTAGATTTTTCACTCCAGAATTACCTTCGACTTGGAGCAGCGGGGCTGGTGCTGATCGTGCTGGCAATCATTATGAGCAAGTGTTTCTGGAACAGGGTGCTCCCAGCTGGCGATTCCAGTGGATATGCATATACTTCAGGGCAAAGAGGGTCGGAAAGTTATTTGAACCTGTAAAAGACACGAACATTCCTGATGTCCTGCATAGGGTATCATGAAGCTTCTGTGGTGATACCAGCATTCCCTTAACATTTATGTTTCTATAAAAGTGCACACAACTGCAGATTAAAAAAAAAAGTCTCAAGTCACACACTTCATTTACATAATTTTAGTGAGTCAGAGACCATCATGGCACAGTCCTGTGATGGCCGGTTGTGATGACTCAGTACCACTGGTCTGTGTGACAGTCTGGGTTGGTTTCATAGTCCGTGGCAGCTTAAACTCAGAATCATCGACAGTCATAAACCAAGGATGAGCTGGGCAGATGAGGACACACAGTCAAGAGGTGGTGCAAAGTGCTTCAGTGATTTTATTACAAAGAAACAAAGTTTACAAAATAAATAATCTATGAAATCAATATACAAAATGTAGATAGATAGATAGCGTAGTCGGTAGGATTAGATAGATAGATAGATAGATAGATAGATAGATAGATAGATAGATAGATAGATAGATAGATAGATAGATAGCGTAGTCGGCAGGGATAGATAGATAGATAGATAGATAGATAGATAGATAGATAGATAGATAGATAGATAGATAGATAGCATAGTCGGCAGGATTAGATAGATAGATAGCGTAGTCGGCAGGGATAGATAGATAGATAGATAGATAGATAGATAGATAGATAGATAGATAGATAGATAGATAGATAGATAGATAGATAGATAGATAGCGTAGTCGGTAGGATTAGATAGATAGATAGATAGATAGATAGATAGATAGATAGATAGCGTAGTCGGTAGGATTAGATAGATAGATAGATAGATAGATAGATAGCGTAGTCGGCAGAGATAGATAGATAGATAGATAGATAGATAGATAGATAGATAGATAGATAGATAGATAGATAGATAGCATAGTCTGCAGGATTAGATGGATAGATAGATAGATAGATAGATAGATAGATAGATAGATAGATAGATAGATAGATAGATAGATAGATAGAACTTGATTTGTCCCAAGGGGGAAATTTTGCTTTACAAAAGCTCTTTAAATAAATAAATACATAAAAGATAGATACATAAGGGTGGCACGATGGCGCAGTGGGTAGCACTGCTGCCTCGCAGTTAGGAGACCCAGGTTTGCTTTCTGGGTCCTCCCTGCATGGAGTCTGCATGTTCTCCCCGTGTCTGCGTGGGTTTCCTCCCACAGTCCAAAGACATGCAGGGTAGGTGCATTGGCGATCCTAAATTGTCCCTAGTGTGTGCTTGGTGTGTGGGTGTGTGTGCCCTGCAGTGGAATGGCGCCCTGCCCGGGGTTTGTTTCCTGCCTTGCTCCAGCAGACCACCGTGATTCTGTAGTTAGGCTATAGCGGGTTGGATAATGGATGGATAGATACATAAGTAAGTAAATAAATAAATATACATACATACATACATACACACGCTTTGGTCTGAACACATGCCAGAATGACTATAAAGCAAGAAAATTTAAATGAAAGAAAATGTCGGCCTGTCTGTCACAGTCACAGTGAGGTGCTATACAAGCGTATTGCTGTTGGTATAAAGGAGCCCCCAGCTGCATTTCTTGACACACATCTGTATAATTCAGAGTCAGTGTGTCAGAGAGTGAATATGCAGCATGGTTCATAATGACACTCAATTTTGTTTTAATTCTCTCCTCCGCTACTACCTCTTGGGGTCCAGAGTGTTAAAATACCAAAAAAATAAGCATAATAAAATTGAGGTTAAAATCACGATAGGAATCTTTCCATTCATGTAAAACAAACATGCCTCTGACAGACACAGCCAACGCTTTACTGGTCTCGGGTCCCTGCTCTGTGCCGAGCGTCGATCCTCCATCTCCCGCTGCCACTCCCCAGCTTTACGCGTGAGCCCTCCAGAAGTGGTCGGTCACTCCTGCACCCCACAAATTCCCAGTCCCCCCCCCCCTCCCCATCTTGTGTGGCGGCCTCCTGTTCCTCCCCTGAGACTCTTCACCCTGGCTGCCAGCCTTCCTCTACTCCTACTCGCTCTGGCTCTTCTTCCAGTCCTGCCTTCTATCTAAAGTCCCTTTTACCTTCGGCTTTCCTTCCTTTCTGTTTCCCCCTCTCCTGGCTCTCTATTTGGGCTCCCATTTCTACTCAACGAGGCAATGAGAGTCAATGGGGAACAGCAGAACTGACTTCATGGGTGCGCAGCAGACAATCAACTCATGGCCCCCCACTGAACTCCCTGTGACCACTCAGTGGAGTGCCGTACCCATAAGCCTAAGTCTAGCCGCACCACTTACACCTATTTATTTAAAATATCACAATTACCTTGGACCTCACCATACCACAGTCTGCAGCTCACCACTACAAAATCAAACAAGACAAGTTTGATGTCCCCTCTGAATAGACGTTGGGCAGTGTGACGCTGGCTTTAACTCTCGTGGCTTTCCTTGCTTCAATGAACCCCACCTCTCCTCCGCGCTCCATTATCTGTATATTTTACTAATTGAATAGAGACTGTAAGTACATTAACCTGCACTTTATAAAAATATATCTGAATGTCGTATAATGTATTTTTCTCTTGCCTTTGAAAATCTGCGTAAAGATTGTGAAGCTGCCTTCTAAAAATGAATAAAATGGATTGAACTGAATTTGGTTGAGTAAAATAATTACCTTTGTTATATTTAAACTCTTGTGTTAGGTTAAGACAGTGGTGAGGTGCCACCATAAGAATCGAGTGGTTCCCCAGAAGCACTTGTTAATGAATTAAGCCAGTGTTTCCCTTCTTTTTTCATATGGTTGCTACTGGTACCTAAGACTGTGTTTGTCAGCATGTCCCAAGAGGGCAACATGGAAAAAAAAATTAAAGCAAGATTCGAAAGATAACATGTCTGTTATTATGGCCTATTGGCGGCTGGGGGTTGCATTATAATTCTGCTGTAGGCTATTAATTTGCATTTTACTTCGGAAATCATAACGTTTCACTTCTTAATGATTCAGCAAAATTCACTTTATTGACTCTGGCTTGCAAGCAGGACAGACACCAAAGCCCTTAACCAACCAGTGAGGCTGAGGTGCTGCTGCTTGCCCACCTCTGTTTGTGTCGGTTCTGTCACACGGCTCTCCCGTCATACAGTGAGGAACATAAGTATTTGAACACCCTGCGATTTTGCAAGTTCTCCCACTTAGAAATCATGGAGGGGTCTGAAATTCACATTGTAGGTGTCATTCCCACTGTGAGAGACAGAATGTAAAAAAAAATTCAGGAAATCCCATTGTATGATTTGTACAGAATTTATTTGTATTGCACTGCTGCACATAAGTATTTGAACACCTGGCAATCAGCAAGAACTCTGGCTCTCAAAGACCTGTTACTCTGCCTTTAAGAAGTCCACCTCTACTCTACTTAGTAATCTTAATTAGTAGCACCTGTCCGAGCTCTTTAAAGACTCCTGTCCACCCCACAGTCAGTCAGACTCCAACTACTACCATGGGCAAGACCACAGAGCTGTCAAAAGACACCAGAGACAAAATTGTGGACCTCCACAAGGCTGGAAAGGGCTACGGGGCAATTGCCAAGCAGCTTGGTGAAAATAGATCAACTGTTGGAGCAATTGTCAGAAAATGGAAGAGGCTAAAGACGACTGTCAGTCTCCCTCGGACTGGGGCTCCATGCAAGATCTCACCTCGTGGGGTATCACAGATGATAAGAAAGGTGAGGAATCAGCCCAGAACTACACGGGAGGAGCTGGTCAATGACATGAAGAGAGCTGGGGCCACAGTTTCAAAGGTCACTGTCGGTAGAACACTATGCCGTCATGGTTTCAAATCACGCATTGCACGGAAGGTTCCCCTGCTCAAGTCATCACATGTCTAGGCCCGTCTGAAGTTTGCCAATGACCATCTGGATGATGCAGAGGAGGCATGGGAGGAGGTCATGTGGTCAGATGAGACCAAAATAGAACTTTTTGGTCTAAACTTCACTCGCCGTGTTTGGAGGAAAAAAGAAGGAGGAGTTGCATCCCAAGAACACCATCCCTACTGTGAAGCATAGGGGTGGAAACATCATGCTTTGGGGGTGCTTTTCTGCGAAGGGGACAGGACGACTGCACTGTATTAAGCAGAGGATGAATGGGGCCATGTATTGTGAGATTTTGAGCAACAACCTCCTTCCCTCAGTCAGAGCACTGAAGATGGGTCGTGGCTGGGTCTTCCAACATGACAATGACCCGAAGCACACAGCCAGGATAACCAAGGAGTGGCTCCGTAAGAAGCATATCAAGGTTCTGGAGTGACCTAGCCAGTCTCCAGACCTAAATCCAATCGAAAATCTTTGGAGGGAGCTGAAACTCCGTGTTGCTCAGCGCCAGCCCCAGAACCTGACAGATCTAGAGGAGATCTGTGTGGAGGAGTGGGCCAAAATCCCTGTTGCAGTGTGTGCAAACCTGATCAAGAACTACGGGAAACGTTTGACCTCTGTAATTGCAAACAAAGGCTTCTGTACCAAATATTAACACTGATTTTCTCAGGTGTTCAAATACTTATGTGCAGCAGTGCAATACAAATAAATTCTGTACAAATCATACAATGGGATTTCCTGAATTTTTTTTTTTACATTCTGTCACAATGGGAATGCACCTACAATGGGAATTTCATGATTTCTAAGTGGGAGAACTTGCAAAATCGCAGGGTGTTCAAATACTTATGTTCCTCACTGTACGTGGGAATTTATACAGAAGATGCTCCATCAAAGGTTGGTTCAGTGAAAGGATTTGAATCTTAAGTGAAGAAAGAAAACAGCATGTGGATGGGTTGATGAACACTCGAGTACTTCAAAGAAGGGTTGGGATGCCAACCAGGCCACCCTGTTTAATCCAAAATTAATTACACCTAAAGAAAACAGGCACTCAATGACACAACAGGGGTGCGTAATAAAAGGCAGCCAACTCGGCTTTTTAGGATTTGAGTACTCATTTGAGTACGTCTTGCTTCATTTTAGTGTTTCCTTCTAATTAAAATGACAGGACCACGTCACACACAAGAACCTCTTAGCTTAGTAAGAGATTAATATAATCAGTTTGGAAATTTATAGAACCTTAGGCTCAATTTGAAAGTGATGTTTGTAATCAAGGAAAGAAAAATATGACATCACAGTCTCAGTTAAAATAATAAATCAAACGGTGCTTATATTAGATGAATCCAAATATACCTATGTAGAGTGTCCTCCATAATATTTGATCACCGTGTATAGAAAGTGTTGTCATTTCTGCATGCAGTGACCGAAATGTCTGCAAATCCCCTTAAATGAAAGTCTGCAACGTGCAGTTTTATCATATCTGAATTGTTTGATTTGTAATTTTAAACTTTAGAGCAGAGTGGGAAATCAAGGAAAAATGTCTCTTTGCCCCAAACAATATGTTCATTCTTATTTTGACCCTTGGAATATTGCACATAAAGAGAAAAAGTAAATAAATAAATCAAGAAATGCTGAATTTAAACAATAAAGCTACTCAAAGAACACCTGTACAATAGAAATAGCCAAGTGCAGACAGGAAAAGATAAAAATGATACCTACGTAATTACAGACAGAAGACACACACACACCTTCCTTTAACCCCACAATAAACAGACCCCAAGGTCCTTTTTAAGCAAGACTTGTCATCTCGGTGTATTTTGAACGGTCCAAGCCAACTGAGTAATCCACGGTTAATTCCTGTTAAATTGATAATGAAAACAACTGGTGCTCTCTCTCTTTGAAATACTGTATAATAGACTGTTCTCACCGGTTAAGTCCTGTCTTTGAAGCAGTTGTAATGGTGGGTGTAACCATTCAGGGGAAACTGGGTAACAGACAACTCGGCAAAAAGACAACTCAGCGACAAATAACTCAGCGAAAACACAAGTGAGCGACAGACATCTCGGCGAAAAGACAAGTGGGCGACAGACAACTTAACGAAAAGAGAACTCGGCCAAAAGAAAACTCGGCCAAAAGACAACTCGGCGACATCCTTTACCAGTTAGGTAGTAGTTAGGTTCAAAGAGATTTTTTAATGATATTTAAATGACAGCGTAGGGCGCCAGAAAATCCACAGAATCACCTGCTTTATGAGAGTCCCAATACGTTGAGAGTAAAGATACTCCTTAAGCAGTACTTGCAGGTCACCTTTTGTATTCTAAATATCGTTGTCTTATGATTACAATCAATACAATTTATATAAAGGATTAGCACTTTTGGTTGCAGAAGATAATGCAAGATAGAGTTTGTTTCATCTGCAGAATAAAGTTTGTTCGTCAATTATATAAATTTATTTTCAACATTTTAAATCACGTTGGCATCTTTATATATAATCTTCATTTGGATCTTGATCTTTGTTTGTCCGCAAAAAATTTACATGCTGTCATTAACCGCTAGATGGCAACACTGAGTCACATCTTTATATATAATCTTCATTTGGATCTTGATCTTTGTTTGTCTGCGAATTCATGTTCCCCTGACACTGCTTTGGTTGTTACTTTTGTTTACAAACACTGTCGATACCACTCTGTGTTTAGATCTGGCATCGACACCGTGCTTTGTGTTTAGATCTGGCGTCGACACCTGCTTCGTTGTCGAGACTGTGGTTTTTTGTGTTTCTATCGACCGTCGTTGGCAGCACTTCGTCCAAATCGAATGTTCACCCACTTCTTGGAGTCGGCAGTCAGAGTATATAAGTCGGACACTTCTGTGATTTTCCATCAGTCGGCGTTTGGAGTTCAAGAAAGAAGCATTGGTTCTTCTTTACTCTTTGGATTGCCACAAAGCAACCTGCAAGATTGGAGAAAGGCTGAGAAGAGATCGTGAGAGGAAATGACAGCGTCGTGAAAACGAGACGGACTGTGAACGGAGAGAAGCAGAAATGCTCCTCCACCACCACATAATTACTATTCGGACAGTGATTCCGAGTTGGCCATTCCTATCAAATCAATGTCCAAGGGTTTTGTTTTGTAATTTTGTTTCCCTTTTAAAAAATCATAATGCTGTGCAACGAAGGGCCCAGTTCACGACTGGCAGCCACGTTTAAACAGGGAGCCCTTCACAGACAACTTTAACACGTGCAACGTACTTGGGCGCACATGGCTAGTTTAAATATAATTAAAAAATCTCTTTGAACTTAACTATTACCTAACTGGTAAAGGAAGTCACCAAGTTGTATTTTGCCAAGTTGTTTCTTCACCGAATTGTCTTTTGCTGAGTTCTCTTTCACCGAGTTGTCTTTTCGCCGGGTTGTCTTTCACCAAGTTGTCTTTTCGCTGAGTTGTCTTTTCACCCAGTTGCCACCGAACCGGGTGTAATGGCGTTAAGCGTCTCTAAACTCAGAAGCAGCAGGTGCCTCCTGCACCTCAGTGTTGCCCTTATGGATTTTGCATTAAATCCATGAGGACAACATTAGGGATTATCCTATCTGTGTAAACTGATATGGATGTTTAAGGATATCATTTCCCTGGTTGAAATATGCATTGGATGAAATAGGCAGATTGTAGATTTACTGTGCACAGAGAATAAAAGTTTGTCATTAATAGTTAAAATGTTTAGTCCTGTAAAAAAGTTAAGTACACTCCAGAAAATGGTTTTCCTTCTTTAAAATATGAGGGTGAATCAAAAAGAAAAGGTGTTTTGAAAATTACGCGGTAACCCCAGTGGATAGGAGTTGATGAAATACAACACGTTCATGATGGCTTATGGGTAGTTTGACATGCACACCATGCCATTCTGCCGTCAATCTTGTTGAAGCCAAAGTCAAAACAACATGGACGCTCTGTCGCGGGATGGCACCATTGTTGAAAAACATGTTGTTATGAGATTTCTTTGGGCAGAGGGAGTGAAACCTACTGAAATTCACTGAAGATAGTTGGCCCACTATGCAAGTAAAAACAGCAGGACTCAATGAAAAGTTTATGAATGGGTAGAAAGGTTTAAAGTGGGAGGTACAGGATCAATCTGGTCGACTATCAACACTGTGCACACATCAACATGGTGAAGACCAACAGATTAGGGGCAGAGGATCAGTACAAGCCAACATCCTTTAGTGAATCATGGCCTGGGCAGCACACCATGATCTTAGGTTCTCAGAGAAGAGCAGCTAGGCTGACTCCAGGTCTACAGGTTGTGCGTTATGACGAAAGATAAAAAGAGCTGAGCTTTTTCAGGTTAAACAAATGGAGACTGTAAGAAAGGAGAGACAAGCAGAAAATGGTTTGGAGATCCACCCTGTATATCGTGACAACAAATACTTCAATGAAAATAGCACCAGAGCAGTTTCTAGAATGGAGTCCAAAACGGGACTGACTAACAAGGTGAGGGGGTTGAACTTTGTAGGCAGTGGGCAGGATGAGGAGGGTCCATGAGGGGGTTTGGCAAAAGTGAGATCAGTAGGAGGACGGGGCCAGGAAGGGAATGTGGGAGCTGGTTGTGCTTTAGCTGTGCTTCGTTTCCGGCAATCTGTAGGAGAGGGAGAAGAGACATTAGTGCACTTCATCAAACCCTGACTCCTCATCTTACCCTCAATTAAGCCCTTAGACTGCCTCCCAAGTAACACCAGCCTTTAGAGCCAAGGGGGCACTAAATGGACCAAACTGAAAATCTGTTAATATTTCACTGAATAAATTAGCCACATTTTCATATTTTTTTTTAAAATTGCATCACCATTATCATAACAAACTGTTCAAAAGATGATCCTATGTTGATACAGCCACAAGAAAAAAAAAAGTCATAGGGTGTCCTTACTTTTTCACATGAAAGTATCTCATAATCAGAGGCTGTAGGGCAGGAGACAATCCTGAGCATCACATCCTTCCATTTCGGGGCGTACTCATGCACAGACGCACACAGGGCCATTTAAAGTGTGAAGTAAGTGACTTGTGACTTTGCTGTTCTTGTATGCCACTGGCTTTGTGGTTTATCTGCTTTATCAGGACGTGTTTTAGGCATCTTGAGAAAGACTTGACTCTTAAAATAACTGGACTAAAAACATGATAAACTAGAAACGAAATATTATTTATAGACTTCATTTTTTCTTTATAGGAGAACAGCACAGAGTTTGGTAAGAGATCAGACGAGCACTGCAGAGTATTTTGGAGACGAACAAAAGCAGAAGCTCATTAACTGCAGAAGGTTTCAATGGTCAACATTTGTAAAAGGGTGGGCCGGTTATTGTCACGTCTGTTACGGAGACAGAGTGCAGAGGCTTTTGTGATTCACGCCAATGAAAAACTTACAGAGGTAAAAATAAATGACATTTGAAAAAGACATATTTTCTTTTACGAAAGGAAAAGCCAAAATAAGATGTGTGTCATGCTGTGATAAAGAGGAAGTAGATCTTTCGTCAACTGGACATTGCAGAACAGAAAACAAATGCATGACATATTAGTAATAGTTTCAGACATGGCAATTCTACTTCATCTAATCCTTATATTTAAACGTCTCCATGTTTTATTTGTTGACCTTTAGACATGGTCAGTAAACTATAAAATAAATTCCACCAAATTCACAGGGGGAAGAGCAAAGTGAAAGAGGATCGAGAATTCATCTCTGTATGCCAGTGCGGTAGAAGAGTCACTGAAGGGGAATTTCAAGGTGTTGATGACATGGCTTCCCCAACAGTTATGCTTACAGTGGTGCATCCAAAAGAAAAAGGCTCATGGAGACCTCCATGAGGCAAATGGAGTTCTTCCAGCGTTTTTTGGGCCAGTAGGCACCATTTTACTGTTTTGACTCACAGAAGTGGCTCTTATAAGACACAGCAGGACTCAGGGGCTCAACGGTCTTTGGTTCCGAGAGCTCACTCTTGCTTGTTGGACCTTAGATCTGCCTCAGTCCTTATAGTTGTTGTATTTTAGCCAGGGGTTCCACATCTGGCTGGAGTTCAAATTCATGTTTTAGGTCTGTTTTTGATTCTTTTATTTATACTAATATTACTTTTCTTGATTATTTGCATTCTTCTTTCTTTTTTATTGTGTATATGTATGTAAACTCCCTGGGTTATGTCCCATGTGTTTTGTGGGTGGTTCCCCCAAGAGGTGGGGCCATCTGCCATTCACTACCAGGATCTGCCCTCCACCCAATAAAACCAAAGGGCATCCCACAGTTCCTGGTGGTTCAATTTGAATGCACTAGGGGTGAGTTTCTGTGTTTTTACTACACTTTGTACTTTTTGTGAATTATTCTATTTTTGCTCTGTTTCTTTGACAATTCTTTAATTTTCTGTATTGAGATTTGTTTGCCTTGGATTGCGTCATGTCTCTGGCAACTCCATTTTGCTTTTGTGCTCTACAGAGCTTCTTGACGTGACAGTGCATTTTTGTGAAAAATAAAAGTTCTGGGGCGGCACGGTGCTCGCAGTTAGGAGACCCAGGTTCGCTTCCCGGGTCCTCCCTGCGTGGAGTTTGCATGTTCTCCCCGTGTCTGCGAGGGTTTCCTCCGGGTACTCCGGTTCCCTCCCACAGTCCAAAGACATGCAGGTTGGGTGGATTGCCGATTCTAAAATTGTCCCTAGTGTGTGCTTGGTGTGTGTGTGTGTGTGTGTGCATGCCCTGTGGTGGGCTGGCACCCTGCCCGGGGTTTGTTTCCTGCCTTGCACCCTGTGTTGGCTGGGATTGGCTCCAACAGACCCCCGTGACCCTGTAGTTAGGATATAGCGGGTTGGATAATGGATGGATGGATAAAAGTTCTGTGTTTGCTCGTTTATCTAGCCAGGTTTGGCAATATATCCCTCTCTAGTAATTATTATTATAACTTCTTTTGTAACTTTTTTCGGATTTACATGTAAATCATGTAAAGTACAGTAAAAAAAAAAATTATGTGGAAGTACAGTAAGTGTTAATTGAGATTTAGTATGCACAGAGAGTTGAGTCAGGAGGTGTACTGGGGCAAATGCTTAGAAATGGATGGGTGGGAAGAAGGAAGGCCAGTGACATTGAGAGGGAGCAGAAGTGAGATGGAGGGGTTTGGTGGGAAAGTGATAGGATTCCTGCAGTGCCTCACCCGTGATCGTGTTTTTCTTTATATTTTTGCTTCCCTTTGATCGTTTACCCTTATCTTGTTTATGTTTTATTCATTTGTTTCCATTTTTCCCCTAGTCCTTTGCTCTTAATGGCATTCTGTGTATGTTAAGAATGAGCCCTGCTATGAATCAACACTCTCAGATGCTGTGGTCATTACGGCTGCAGTTACCCGAGATGTCTATTTAATTTTCCTTCAGTTGTGCCTTAAAGAAAACGGGCTTGTTCTGAAAAGGACAAAGACTGATGGACACAAAAATGAAAGAGCCAAAACAGATACGGCAACAGGTCATATTGGGAGTGTGATAAGAGGTTCATGGCAAAGCGCAATGTTTAAATAAATAATCGAGTCCTGGATCGCGCAGGCTATGAACGGGTGCAGGTGTATGCATGTTGCATGCCAGCGCCAGTCCGAACTTGATCAGGGTGCCCAGCTGATCGCGAGTGGGTCGGTCAGGTGCCACATTCACACCTCGGAGTAGATGGAGGACAGCACCTGCACCCAATCGGAATATATAATAGGATCCTGCATGAAAGAAAGGAGAAGAACTATGAGGATCACATCAATGAACGAAAAAGATAGTGGAGGTTGCAGGAGGAGAAAGAGGCAGGACTGATGAGGAGCTCGTGTGGTAATAAGTGGAGGCAGGTTGACGAGAGTATGCTCCTAAGGAAGTAAGCAGTAGGCCTGGCCTCAGGTGTGGGGCTTGAGAAGGAGAGCTCCTTCAAAATGTAGTAGTGGCCCTGTCATGTCAGTGTCTCCCTTCTGACACCAACGGACTTGGCTGAGGGAGAGGTGCATAGGGGAGTCCTGTGTTCACTGACGGGCAGGCGGTGGGAAACTGAACCTGGGATTTAGTAGAAGACTGCAACTGTCGGCGTGGCATTACCTTAATTTATCGCAACAGGACCTTGCAGAGTGAGGAGAAACCCACCAACATGTGCCGTCTTCCACTAAATCCCAGGTTCGGGTTCCTACCACCTATCTGTCAGCGTCCATAGGACTCCCCGCCAAACCCCACTCAGATTTTAGAGATAGGCACTGGGGTTTGAGACTGTTTTAATAGAGACACATGCCTGGGATTTTAACTTTGTTTTTATTGGCATATTTATTGGATTTTATCCTCCATGTTTTATGGATTATTTATTGAAGATATTTATGCACTGTACTTTTAGGCACTGTTAACTTTGCTTGTCTTTAATAAAAGCACTGAACACTTTGCTGACTGTATGTGTTCTCATCTGGCTGTCTCATCTCAGTTTACGACTATCAACAGTTCCGGGTTCAAGAGAGTCCTAAAAGCAACCTGGGAGAGTAGAGCCAAACCTGGACCATCACACGGAAGTGAGAATATTGCGATACCAAAATCAAAAAATGAGACAAGACAAAATTCTTAATTAAAAGGTTCATAACAAAAGATCAGTACCTTCAGAGCTGGATATTGCAGTCACTATGAGATAAAAGAATTACAATTCATCGTTAGGGTTGTTGATATGGTAGGTGCTGCATATGATTTATGTAAGTATGTAAAAATAAAGCACATCACCATGAGAAGTAGGAAGATATGACTGGCATGACTTGTGTTTGGACTCAGAGAGCTAAATTCAACTTTAGAAATCATGCACCATGGAATGTAATAAATATTTAGCAGAACAAGGAAGAAAGTTTAGATGAATAAAGGGTGGAGTAGGAATGGTCAGATTAAGGGATATTTTGTAAGCAAAGGAAGGAATAAGAAGAGTGAGTTTGTGTAAATGTATCTCGACTTTCAGAAAGTATTTGATAGGTTGGGCATCACACTAAAAGAAGCAGGAGGTCAGGGTGATGTTTGTATTTGTGTGCAGAATTGGCTCAGACACAGGAAGCAGAGGATGATGGTACGAGGTACCTTATCTAACTGGGTAATGTTAAGAGTGGTGTCTGTTATTTTAAATATATATAAATGATTTGGACAGGAATATAAATAACAAGTTGCTTACGTTTGCAGATGATACCAAGATAGATATATTGAAGACAATCAAGAATCTGTTGAATCATCACAGAGGAACTTCAGCAGCATATGGGATTGGGCAGATTTGTCAATGATGAAATTTAACATAAATAAATGTAGAAAGTAAAAATGTGAGGTTTGAGTACACAATGGGAAGTCTGAAAATCGAAAGTATGCCTTATGAGAAGGATTTAGGAGTCGTAGTGGAGTCATCACTCTCCACTGCCAGGCAGTGTTTAGTAACCATTAAGAAGGTTAACAGAATGTGCGGTGATATAGCACCCTGATGTGTGGAGTGCAAGTCCAAGTAGGTTATGTTGAGGATTTATAACACACTAATGAGGCCTCATCAGGTCTCCAGACTACAAAAATGGCTAGCAGCACAGGGAAAAAGTCCAGAGAAGAGCAGCTAGCCTGACTCCAGAGGTACAGGGGATGCCTTAGGAGAATAGTTTAAAAGAGTTGAGCTTTTTCAGTCTAAGTGTTGTCATTTCTACATGCTGTGACTGAAATGTATGCAGATCTTTTAAATGAAAGTCTGCAATTTGCACGTTAATCACATCTGAATGGTTTGATTTGCAATTTTAAATTGTGGATCAGAGGGATAAATCACAGAAAAATGTCTCTTTTGTCCAAAACATTTTGTAGGGCACCACAGATGTATCTATGTTTGGAGCACCTCTTTTATGATTTCATGTTTACTTTTCTGTCCTGGTTTTGTGTGTTGTATGATTTTTTCATCATTTGTGTAGCACCCTGAGATTATCAAACATCACAGAATAGCTAAACATAATTCATTTTTCAAGCAAAAAGTGCACAAAACTCTTTATAAAAATAACACACAAATCACAAAACTGTTAAAAACATTCACTGTGGTTTTTCTAGTTAGAATAGCGTAGCTGAATGTCACTTCCTGGAAATGCAAAATTGCAAAAGAATTGCTTAATCAAACCTGTTTATTATAAAAATATGTTCAGTTTTCTATAAACACATGTAGAAAATGGAAGCTTGGGAGCTTTATCTGATCATTTGTAAGTATATTTCTTATTTTAATTTTTAATTTTGCATTAAGAAAAGCATTTTTACATTCTAGGAGCTGACCTATAAGAAAAATAAGAGATTTCAGGCATACAATAAGAAAATGTTAGTGTTGAATTTTTTGAAAGGCTCCTTTGGCTGCAGGTTTTCATTCTAACCCTTTTCTAAATGAGTGATTAGTTTAACTCCTTTTCTCTTCATTTTAACTGATTTTTTTAACATTCAGTCCTCTGAATTGCTTCATTTTTTTCATTAAACAACAACCAAACAGAAATGAGAAGTGAAGTGAGCCGACAGAAGACCAGCTAAGTCAGGGCCTCAAACTTCACTCAGTTTCTTAATCTGAAACCAATTCTTGTTGCGAACTAAACCCATTATTTAATTCCATGGCTTGTTGATGCTGTCATCCTGCCACAGCAGACATTTCCAAAAGTGTTGATATTCTTTTTTCTTAGAGTTCCGTCAGGCCACTGTGCTCATTGGGACCTTCAAAGCAGCAGAAATTTTTCTGTAACCTTCCCCAGATTTGTGCCTCGAGACAATCCTGTCTCAGAGGTCTACAGACAATTCCTTTGACTTCATGCTTGGTTTGTCCTCTGACATGAACTGTCAACTGTGGGACCTTCTATAGACAGATGTGTGCCTTTCCAAATCATGTCCAGTCAACTGAATTTACCACAAGTGGACTCCAATGAAGCTGCAGAAACATCTCAAGGATGATCAGGTGAAACAGGAGGCACCTGAGCTCAATTTTGAGCTTCATAGCAAAGGCTGTGAATACTTATGTACATGTGCTTTCTCAATTTTTTTATTTTTAATAAATTTGCAGAAACCTCAAGTAAACTTTTTCCACGTTGTCATTATGGGGGTGTTGTGTGTAGAATACTGAGGAAAAAAATGAATTTAATCCATTTTGGAATAAGGCTGTAACATAACAAAATGTGGAAAAAGTGATGCGCTGTGAGTACTTTCCGGATGCACTATATATATAGATATATATATATATATATATATATATATATATATATAGATATATATATAGATATATATATATATATATATATATATATATATATATATATTATATATATACATATATACACACACATACACAGTATATATATATATATATATATATATTATATATATATATATATATAATATATACACAGGGGCGGCACGGTGGCGCAGTGGGTGGCGCTGCTGCCTCGCAGTTGGGACATCTGGGGACCTGGGTTCGCTTCCCGGGCCCTCCCTGCGTGGAGTTTGCATGTTCTCCCCGTGTCTGCGTGGGTTTCCTCCGGGCACTCCGGTTTCCTCCCACAGTCCAAAGACATGCAGGTTAGGTGGATTGGCGATTCTAAATTGGCCCTAGTGTGTGCTTGGTGTGTGGGTGTGTTTGTGTGTGTCCTGCGGTGGGTTGGCACCCTGCCTGGGATTGGTTCCTGCCTTGTGCCCTGTGTTGGCTGGGATTGGCTCCAGCAGACCCCCGTGACCCTGTGGTCGGATTCAGCGGGTTGGAAGATGGATGGATGGATATATATACAGTATATATATATATATATATATATATATATATATATAGGTATATATAAAGGCATCTAATTTGTAGCTGTACATGGCTCCAGTTATGGCTTTTATTTTGATTGATTCTTCTGCATTTTTTCTCATATTTCATTCTCATTTATATTTGGCTTAACCTTGTCTTCATTGCTGCATAATCTTTTTATACTGGGTGAGTTGCAAGAGTATTTAAAAGCTGTTTTAGAACCTGATAGAATTGATTTGGATGCTGTAGAACATTCTACCAGATGGAAGTGGGGCAAAGAGACCGTGAGAGGGAATGGAGCGGTTCTTCACAATCCTGTTGGGCTTTGCAGATGCAGTGCTTTACAAAGATGTCTTCAATGGAGTGCAGAGAGGTCGCAGTGATCTTTTCTGCTGAGTACACTACCCATTGAAGGACCTTACAGTCAGAGACACTGCATTTGCCAAACCAGACAGTGATACTGCTAGTTAGAACTCTCTTAATGGTTTCCCTGTATAATGTGGCTAGAATGGGTGGTGGTAGGTTTGCCTTCAGCCACAGAAGGAGGTGGTGTTAACTGACCAAGTAAGGTCAGTTGCAGACAAAGGAATTTGGTGCTCTTGACCAGTTCCACAGCAGTGGTGTGCAGTGGAGTGTGGGCAGCATGGGCCTCCTGAAGTTAACGATCATTGGGTTCATCTTGTGTACATTAGGAGAGAGATTGTTGCACTTACAGCACTTCACCAATCTTTATATCTCCATTCTGTAAGCTGACACATCTCCACTGTTAATGAGACCCACCACCATTGAGTCATCAGCAAACTTAATAAGTAACTGCTATACGTAGCTGTACAATCATGAGTTAGCACAGTGAACAGAAGTGAGCTGAGAACACAGCCCTGGTGGGCACCACTGCTTAGAGTGATGGTGTTCACATGCAGACTATCTGGGGTCTCTCAATCAGGAAGTACAGGATACAGTTGCATAGGGAAATGTAGAAGCCTAGCAGACTCCACTTCTGAGGGATGATGATATTAAAAGACAAAGTCAACAAAGAGCATTCTAGCATAGCTGTTTCTTTTTTCCAGATAAAGAGTAGTAGATACGGCATCTTCAGTGGAATGGTTCAGGCGATAGGCAAACTGGAGAGGACAATGTGATGTGAGAAGTCCAGCTTTCAGGTAGCACAGGACTAGCAAAGCACTTCATGATGGCAGGTGTATGTGCAATAGGATGGTAGATATTGAGGCAAGGGAATGAGGACTTCTTTGGCATTGGTTTGATGATGGTGGTTTTGAAGCACTTGGGGACGACTGCCTGTCTAAGGGAAATGTTGAAGATGTCTGATGATATCCAG
The DNA here is from genome assembly GCF_900747795.2 of Erpetoichthys calabaricus. NCBI lineage: Eukaryota > Metazoa > Chordata > Cladistia > Polypteriformes > Polypteridae > Erpetoichthys > Erpetoichthys calabaricus. The sequence goes on along the minus strand of NC_041409.2, from coordinate 96,467,709 downwards.
CAGTTGTTTGCACATTACCTGTCCACACAGCAAGGTATGTTTTCTGATCCAGCAGCTTTGCATAGGTTGACATTCAGCAAAGTTCTCACATCAGCAATGAACAAACATGGAACCTGTTCCTCCTGAGCACTGACGGACTTCCTCATAGATATGTTGTTCAGGCCATCAAACCATGCATAGATGTTGTTTAGGATATCTGGAAGGGAGACGTCATCACTGCAGACATGTGATTTGGTCTTATGGTTTGTAGTGGTTTGAATTTCCTGTCACATGTGCCGTGTGTCTGTGGTATCCTGAAAGTGGCTTTGGAATTTCTTGCCATACTCTTGTTTAGCTACTTTGATGTCCCAGGATAGGTTTGCCCTTGCCTTCCTAAGGGCTACCTTATCACTTGATCTAAAGGAGGCATTATGGGCTTTTAGCAGAGAGTGTACCACCAAGGTCACCCAAGCTTTCTGATTAGCATGTGTTGTGATGGTCTTTGAGACAGTCACATCATCTCCACACTTGTTAAAGTAGCCAGAGACTGATGATGCATACTCCTCTAATTTGATCAACAGATGGTTGAAACATGTCTTAAAACAGCCCTGCAGGGATGAAACAGCTCCCTATGTCTGTACCCTGATCTGTTTGAGAGTTGGTTTGGATCATTTCAGCAGTGTTTTGTAGGCAGGAACCACTTGACTTGATTTAGAACATCTGGAAGTAAATGGACTAAGTGGGAATAAAATGTTATGCTCAGTGACGATATGTTGACTTGCATTAGTGAGGGTTGCAGTGACAAAATGCAAAAAGTAGGGACGGATATTTTGAATTGCAAAGATCAGATGTGCTCTCGTTAACCTGGTCGGACAGACGGCAAGCTTCAGTTTACGATGAAGTGTCTACAGTCGAAAAAGACCCCATTGGAGATATAAATGTGTGTCCCGTGTGCAGAGAGCACATTGCACATTTTAAAAATAAACATCACCTGATGCAAGGGAAAAAATTTTGATTAGCAACAGATTATACATTGGCATTCAATGGCATCAATGGACGATTGATAAACATGAATGATACGCTGTTGCAGGTACTGTGTGCGCTCTGTTAATCAGTGTTCTGATGATAGTGTAGGAGTTAATGTAAGCTTGAAAGAATTTGCAGCCATATTCATGAAAAGTAAACAGCGTGTCACACTCTATCATAAGGACGGCTTTTCAAAGAGTTGATAGTGAAGAGCCACAGGAGATGCAGATATCAGGACTCAAAACACCCAAATCAACAAATGTGCCTAACAACACCAGTAGAAGTACAGATGAGTCTCCAAAACATTCACCACCCACTGACTGCACGTAAATGAATAACCTAAAGAAATTAAACATTACTGTCTAATTGAAAATGCAAACATGCTTTGACAATATAGCCGCAGCATTTTAAAACATTGTATATCCACAGACCATAATGATTTTCGAAACTCAACTTGCAGTTGTTATGTCATATTATGCTGCCATAAATAAAATGGCAGAAAGTTATCATAGCAGACAGGGTCACTTCTCAAACGTGTGCCGCCCAGTAGCGGCAGTGCTCTACATGTGTCTGTCTGTCTCCAGTGTCACAGCCATCTTTACAACATGCACATTAATTATTATGCCTCAGTTACCATTTGCTACTGAGCTCCTGAATGGATAACATCAATTTTAGCTTTTTATTTTTTTCTCAGCGTTTATTATTCAGTATCTTTTGCTTTCTCCCTGAAACCCTGGCAGCAGTTTAAAATGCACAGACTGGAGGAATCGGGGATTGGGGGTAGTGGTGTTTTAGGAAGAAGCTCTGTGGGTGGAGCCTTTGCAGAGCAGGATTTTGTCGCTATTCCATGTACTTTTTTTTGCATATAATATCGTTACGCATTCTTTTCCATGACTCGTAGCTTTCCACTTCTTGATTCAGTTCACAGTCTTAGTGTTTTGGCTCTGGTGATATTTTCATATTTATGGTAATGACTGCTTTTGCTTCTTTTGACTTCACTTATGGCTTAGCTCTAATTTCCTTTTGGGGACAAATAAAAGATAATCTGTCTATGGATTTTTTTCTATAATAACTCTTCAGTATTCTGTGTTCCAGTTTCTCAAAAACGTACATTTTCCAGTCAGTTTATAACAACAACTTTTAAGATGCACTGTGCCAGCAAACAATATGAAGAGGACGGTTGGAATTAAAAAAGCAGTGGAGCAAGCAGGCCTGGGCCGCTTTGAGTGTTTCCAACTGGCATAAAACCATACGTCTTGTGCATTCTTGGATTCTTAGTACTGCTGCTTACTCAGACATCAAGCTTTAACTTTTCTCATACAATTTAGAAATTTGCCAGATCTGAGAACTGCAATTTTTAATAGATTCTGTATTCCTTTGTTTCAGCCCTGATTGTAGTGACTTCATCTGCACAGTATGAAGGTAAGTCCACAAGGCTTCAGTTTTGCATTGCACAAATGCTGTTTGGTTTCGGGTCAGAGACTTTGTTTTTCTTCTTATGTCTTGTGGTCATTTAATTTTCAATATTACAGTTTTTCTCAATCAATTTGAAATGTTTGTCATCCCACAAATGCCGTTGTCACAACTGTTAACCCAGTCCTCAAAGTAACAATGCATGTGCTCACAGAGCACTCACATTTCTCTTAGTATTTTATTTACAAACTGTAAATGATGAGGCTCATATTGGCCAACTCTAAACACGTTCTTCATTGTGTGGTGTATTTCTCATTTAACTCTCAGAAACTCATCATAACTGTTAGAATGTTCATCAGTCTGTCACACTGATCTAGCAGCTCATTGCTGTAAATGGCAGCAAATAAAACAATTCATTCTTGCAGCTTTTGCATAATCCGTTCAGGACACAGCTGGTGAGGAGAAGCCCAGAGCAGATGTTTCTAGCGGTGTTTCCTCCGTGAAAGCACATGCCATTAGCCTCTCACACAGCTGTATATCCATTAGAGATACTGAAGTGTGTGGTGCTACATGGATCAGCAAGCTGTCGCACAGGGACGAGGCATATTGAGTGGAAGGGGTCCAAGAACAAGTGGAGGATGTGGGGGGACAGGAAAGAGGGAAGAGCAGTTGAAGGAACCCCAGAGTAGGTCCAAAAATAAGTGCCACAATTGTTCATTGTGTAATCAGCATGGTCTCATCTCGCCTGAGGCACGGAAACGTGTGCAGCCTCAGTTGAGCCAATCAGCTGTGACATTGATGAGGCAGGTTCGATGATGTGGCAGGAGTCTCATGGGGCACAGGGCCACAATGGATGTGCCTGGACAACGTGGAGGCAACATCACCATGTGTGCTGTGATGTCTGAACAGGGTGTGCTCCACAATATTCCAGCTATTGGACTCTTCAATGCTTTAACTATTTTTAGATGGGCTATTCAATGCTCTCATTCCTGAAGTTGAGAGACGAGTGGCTGCACCAGGCCTGCCAAATGGTGTGGTGGTCTGGGACTGTGGAAGAAAACTTTTTAAATAGACACCCCCCACTAGAATGCCCCGATTTAAGCAATTAAACACAGGCAGGAGAAAGCATCAATCATTATTCTTTATGTAAATCTTGCAAGAGGCAAACAACATATTAGTAAGTGTTTACAAAGAAAATAGTGTCCTCTGCGCTATAATTTATACAATTCATTGATTAGGTCACTGCTCAAAAATGGAATTTATTACATAAGCAGAAAACTTTGCTAAAAGCTTATTCCTCATTCTGTCTTGAAAGACAAACTATAAGGCATGATGTGGATCCAGTTTTGCGGCCAGCAGGTTGAAAAAAAGAATGGGTGGCTCATGAAGGGGTCTTTTGGCATTGTTTCATTTGTAGGATACTTTTGAATGAAGGATTTTCCATGGTTCAAACTTTTTTGTTGTTTTTTACAGAAGGTTTCCATTTCTTATGTAAGTTGTAACAAAGGACAGGAGAGGCGTCAAAAAAGTTTGGGGGATCCACCCCATATACTTGAAACAAAGGTGCTGAAAATATAAGAAAACAGGCTTTTAATGAGTAGTCAATAAGGACTGTGTCCAATACGGAACTGCTAGTGAATGTAGAAGTTGGCTTTTATAAATTGGAGGGAGGAAGACATGCGTCTTCATAGTTTGCCTGATGTGACATCAGAGGTGGGTTGAGGTTGTGGCCAGAGGTGGAGTCTGTGGAGGAACTGGATGAGTTAGTGTGGTTTCCTCTTCTGGGGATCTGTAGGGGAAGGAGAAAGAGCATTTGTGCACCCACTCAACTCCTGTCTCGGCATACGACATTCAGTTCAGCCCTTTGACTGCCTCTCATGCGCACATGGGTTTAAAGGTTTACTACAATTATTTTTACTTGATGGATAAACATATCTGTATATACAATAAATACAGTTATGTGTCATTATATTTAATTATTTTCACCTTTGTCGTCACAGCAGAATTCCAAATGCCAAGTTTTGATGAACAGAAAAGGAATACTGTGGTATAAGCGTTTGTAAATGATAAACAAGGTGTGACTATTTGGTCGCAGTGTTGTAGTGACCGATCACCTTTGTGCATTTTGATGCTTTTCGTGAGTGTTTTGCTGCTTTGAGAAATGCATGAACTGTTTGGCGAAACGCTTCCACAGTTGTGAGAATGGTGTTTGTGGTGTGAGAAACGTGTCATACTGATTGAGAAAAACTGTAAAACAAAATGTGACTCCCGTATTAACTTACAGAGTGTTTTTGTTCTTCTTTTAGCGTTTCTAATTGTTGCGATTTGATTTCTCTGATGCTGTCGGTCTCTGAACTCCATCATATCGACACTCCTTTTGTATAATATTCTTGGCAATTGTAGGTGTTCTCTTATTTTAAACCACCACTCCTGGTGTGTCTTTGTCATTTAACCCTTTTATCGAATTCTCCTTCCTAAATGATTAACATGCTAGAGCTGCCTTACACTTGCAGTGTCTTTTACAGGCCTTGTCCTCCATTGCAAGATTAAGTAATTCAGTCGCTGTGTACAAAGTTAAAAACGATAAGTGTAAAGAGACAAAGCTCCTATGACGTCCTCTATTGAGTACTTCTTGGTCTGTTTTCTTTGAAGCTGTAGTTGACTTCTCTGCTCACATTTGCTTTTGAGGTTGCTCTGAAGTCCTGATGAACACTTAATGAAAAGTGCTGCCTTCATCATTTAAAGAGTTAACATGGTCAAAATCTTTTTAAATTATATATGTTGTAAAAAGGAGACAAAGATAAAGAGGTTGAGGCACCATCTTGAGAGTTTAGAAAAACAAAAAACACCCAAAAATTGTGGAGACATCCTCTCAGATGTGAGTTCAAGACAGAACTGAAAACAAGATGGCCGGTCCCCGGCTTGTATGGTCATGTGGCAGGAAGGGGCGGGTCCAGGAGACAGACGTGACGTCAGCAGTGGAGTGGAGTGGAGTGGAGGACAAGAGAAGGCATTAGAACACAGCGCCCACCCGTTTCACAGGATAATTACCATCACCAAAGCCCCTAACCTGCCTCCCATGCATGTGAAAATTTTGAAAAATATATATTTTTTCTATTTCATATAATTGTAGATTTGTTTATTTGGAAAAGGTAAGAATCACAAAGTATAAAAAAAGAAATATATATTAAAAAAAGAAGGAAACATTTATTTTCTTTATGCTTATTAAAGAATGGCTAAGTGTCTGTCTGTGTGTCCATCATGTTGCTATGTCCCTGTCATTCCAAAAGATGGCGGGTCACATTTTTTCTAGCAATGAAATAAATACATTGCATTTTTCATTCAAACAGATGGTGCATCACAAAAAATTTGTTGTAATACATTTTATTTCTACGTGTTTTATAAAATGCTTTCCAATTGATATCTCTCTTGTTCAGTAGCTCCTCTACACAGGACAACATGTGACCTTCAGGTGTTAAACTATGACAAAAATGACAGTGCAAATCACTGAAGGTTCAGTAATTAAAGTATGGACCAATAGAAAATTGATCAATGCTTCTTCTAGACAGAACAAAAATTCCATCTGTCCAATATAAGACACCAGTCTGCTCACATCTTCTCAAGGAGAATTATTCACATAAACTCAGTGGGTGATGAGAACTCTTCTAGTCTCTCTTTATCTTTGTGAAATTAAAATAAAATAAAAAAAAAACAAAGTCATTTATCTGTCAGCATTAGTTCAGCAGTTATGTTTGTTTTTGGTAGCTTCATGTTCAACAGCAGTTCTTGTCTCTTCTACCCCACAGATTCTACAAAGGTGACTCTAATACTGCAGACACAGAGTGAGCTCGTGTACACTGGAGACACTGTGACTCTGGAGTGCATCGTTGTTGAGCCCTTTGATATTTGGATGCATCGATGGTTCAAAAATAGAAAGCCAATCTGGAGGGAAACTAAAGAAAACACTCACATATTTCAGTCTGTGACTCAGTCTGACAGTGGAGAGTACCAGTGTGATGCCTACAGACGGGATACTCTTAAGGTGTCAGAGCGCAGCAGTGCTGTCGTACTGAATGTTCAAGGTAAGTGTGGAACTACAGGATGGTCAGCAGTGATCAGCTGTCACTCTGGAATCTACAAAGACAGGACACATAGGCTTTGTTTCCACATAATAATAATGCATTGTATTTATATAGCACCTTTTCATGGCTATCTGTTCTGTATCTTTAGTTTATGGAAGTTTAGGTTAATGAAAATTTAATGGCATTTGTGTAGTGAATATTCTGAACTTTTGTCCCAACCACAACTGTGAAATAACGCAAGTCCTCTTAGATTCTTTCATCTTCCTTACCTATTGTTTAAGGAAGATAAATGACTAGCAGAACTGAAGAATTTCAGACTTAATTGATTTTTTACAAATATCTTGGAGATGAGAAGCTTCATTTTATTTTATTTTTTTTTTCTCAAGGAGCTTTTGATCTTGGAAATTTTTGTTTTCTGAAGGTCGGTCAGCTTTAATTGACATTAATTATGACACTGTAATTGTTCCAGCTAGGGTTTCATCCTTGGTCTGGTATGTTCTTTGTTAATTTAATTTTTGTGTTGTTTTTGAAATATTATTTTATTATTGATTCTGTATTTTATTACTTTAATATGGTATTTATTATGTTGAAATTTTAATTTTATTAACAATGTATGCAGTACAGTAATCCCTCGCTATATCGTGCTTCGCCTTTCGCGGCTTCACTCCATCGCGGATTTTACATGTAAGCATATTTAAATATATATCGCGGATTTTTTGCTGGTTCGCGGATTTCTGCGGACAATGGGTCTTTTAATTTCTGGTACATGCTTCCTCAGTTGGTTTGCCCAGTTGATTTCATACAAGGGACGCTATTGGCAGATGGCTGAGAAGCTACCCAGCTTACTTTTCTCTCTCTCTTGCGCTGACTTAGGGGGTGTGAGCAGGGGGGCTGTTCGCACACCTAGACGATAGGGACGCTTGTCTAAAAATGCTGAAAGATTATCTTCACGTTGCTATCTTTTGTGCAGCTGCTTCCTGAAAGGACATGCTGTACGGTGCTTCGCATACTTAAAAGCTCGAAGGGCACGTATTGATTTTTGATTGAAAAACAAACTCTGTCTCTCTATCTCTCTCTCTCTCTTTCTCTGCTCCTGACGGAGGGGGTGTGAGCTGCCACCTTCAACAGCTTTGTGCCGCGGTGCTTCGCATACTTAAAAGCCAAACAGCCCTATTGATTTGTTTGCTTTTCTCTATCTCTGTGACAGTCACTGCTCCTGACACGCACTCCTTTGAAGAGGAAGATATGTTTGCATTCTTCTAATTGTGAGATGGAACTGTCATCTCTGTCTTGTCATGGAGCACAGTTTAAACTTTTGAAAAAGAGACAAATGTTTGTTTGCAGTGTTTGAATAACGTTCCTGTCTCTCTACAACCTCCTGTGTTTCTGCGCAAATCTGTGACCCAAGCATGACAATATAAAAAATAACCATATAAACATATGGTTTCTACTTCGCGGATTTTCTTATTTCGCGGGTGGCTCTGGAACGCAACCCCCGCGATGGAGGAGGGATTACTGTAATTTAATTTGTCTTCTGTCCTGTCCTTTTTATGTGTAGCCCAGGGGACGGGGCCACCTCATGACAACTCTGGATCTGGCAAAAAATGTCAGTCGAAACTGTAGCTCGGGATGGCGTTTTTTGCTGTTCCTTATTACTTTTACTTCTTGTTTTAGATTATTATATCCCTTGGTGTTATGAGACATTGTCATGTTATAAGAATTATTGTGAGAGAACGAAAGGACCGGGAGAAAAGAAATGCAAGATAATATTGTCATTGAGAACTTGTAAGGTCAAAATTTAGAAGATTACAAAGTGAATTTTGCAAATAAAGCACAGGGGCAAAGCAAAAATCAAAGCCAAAGTCAAAAATAGTTCTGAACTGAACCAGAACCCAGTGCTAGGCCTACTTGTACTAAAGCTAACAGACAATGAACTTTTTTATTTGTTGATTTTGTAACTGAGAGATAATTTAAGGCGTGACCAGTCTCCCGTGTTATATACATTATAAAATGTAAATAAAAATTAAAGCATAAGTAACATGTACTATGAAACATTTTTTGACCCCTACATTTCATTAAGTTATGTTCTTTGGTTTTGCAAATTTTTGGGTTTGTTCACATTTTGATTTTGAATTTTTTGCAAAACATTTTTTGTGTTGTTTTTCTCTCTGCCTTTTAGTGCTTCTCCTTTGAAATTCTTAAAGAAATTCTTAAAATATTAGATGGACTGTTTTGGCTGTCATTCAAAAATAAGGTTTAAGGCCTTCTTCTCCTCTATATGGATATAGTTTGACATCTGTGGCAGAGCAACGGGCTGAGCAGGCTCCTGTCAATCATGGAGAATCCACTGAACAGGATCATCTCCAGCGACAGACTGCTATCACCGTCCTGCTCCACTGACAGACTGAGAGATCGTTCCTCCCCCACACTATGCGACTCTTCAGTTCCACTGGGGGGGGTAAACATTAACATTATACAAAGTTGCTGTCCGTTATACCTGCATTGTTATCACTCTTTAATTAAAATTGTTTTTATCAGTATGCTGCTGCTGGAGTATGTGAATTTCCCCTTGGGATTAATAAAGTATTTATCTATTTATCTATCTATCTATTTGAAACTGTGAACTTTAAAAAGCCTCAGTCCTATTTTTGAGCCTGCACAGGTCAGAAGCCTGCCTTTTGAGTTTTGGTCTAGGCTACCTAAGGTGAGGCCTGTTCAATGAGTCACACCTGCAAATTTGGAAGGTCTGGGTTTTGTTCATTTTGAGAAAAAATTGTTCAGTTTAATGTTTTCTCAATCTCTCTCTTTGTTCTCCCACCTTGCATTTGATGTTGAGTAATTTTATGAAGTTTTCTTGCTCTGGACACAAAGCTCCCATAGATTGTAACTAACTGGATAATATGATGAAGCCCACTTCTCATTTGCCTCACTAAGCTAAAGAGAAGGCACTCTGCAGCAGAGAGGTTTGGATTGGCATCCCGACCAGGGTTTCATTGGTTAAGATTGTTGAGGGTTGGTTACAATCCATTGGTGTGTTTAACAATGATAAGAAGAGAAGAGGATGAGACCCTTGTGCTTTTACCCTGTCATCGTTTCACTTTCAGAAAGGACAGCCACATTAAAGGTGATCTCTGGACATACAGATGGACGAATATATGTAGGAGATGAAGTCCACCTGCTCTGTCTGGTCGATGGAGATCCAGTTGACTGGACATATGAGCTGTACAAGAGTGGAGATGAAAATCCTCATAAAACTCAAATGGAGAAGAACTTCACCATCGGCCCTGTGACTCTCTCACATAAGGGGAGTACAAGTGTCAGGCAGCAAGAGGGGCACTTTATTCGAGTTTTAGTAACCCCATTCAGTTACGGATGTCAGGTGAGAGACCCAAACTAAACTTCTCGTCTTTGTTAAAGTGAGTTTTAAGTATTAGTAGCAGGTGAGCACAGCCAGTGAGTCACACTCCATAGATTAGTGGTTACGTTTAAGGAAGTTAGTCGTGTGTGTCTACCAAGTCGGATCGAGGGCATTGGATCTGATCGACGACTTTACTACTACAAAGGTAGACTGTACAGCATACATTTATGAGTTGTCGTTTATGACTGAAGCTGATGTTTGATTGATTACTTTAATGATGATCAAGTCTGAACATAAATGAAAAAAAGTGCGAGAGATTTTAAATGATCCTGCTTGGAGTGAAGTGTTTTATTGGTTTGGTGGACTGTAGAAATGATTCTTTTTCCCCAAAGAAAATCACGGTGACTTTTCCTATTTTTATCTTTGTAGATTTTTCAACCCAGAATTGCCTTCGACTTGGAGCAGCGGGGCTGGTGCTGATTGTGCTGGCAATCATTATGAGCAAGTGTTTCTGGAACAGAGTGCTTCCAGCTGGCGGATCCGGTGGATATGCATATACTTCAGGGCAAAGAGGGTCGGAAAAGTAATTTGAATTAGTAAAGGACATGAAGAACGTCCCTGATGTCCTGAATAGGGTATATTAACTCTTCTGTGGTGATACCAACATACCCTTAACATTTATGTTTTTATAAAAATGCTTGCATCTACATATTTAAAACAGCAAAACAAAAAAAAAACAATCTTAGTGAGTTGGAGACCATCATGGCACAGTCCTGTGATGGCCGGTTGTGATGTCTGACATACCCAGTGATTCAGTACAACGGGTCTGTGTGACGGTCCAGGTTTTCTTCACAGTCCGTGGCAGCTTAAACCTGGAATCGTTGATAGTCATAGTCTGAGGATGAGCCGGGCAAATGAGGACACACACAGTCAAGAGGATAGATAGATAGATAGATAGATAGATAGATAGATAGATAGATAGATAGATAGATAGATAGTAGGCAAGATTAGAAATTTAGATAGATTAACAAGAATGGCATTGTATAGAATACATAGATAGATAGACAGATAGAACTTCAATTGTCCTGTGTGGGAAACTTGCCTTTACAGAAGCTCTTTAAATAAATAAATACATAAAAAGGTAGATACATTAGTAAGTAAATAAACACACACACACACTATCTATCTATCTATCTACACACACACGCACTTTGGTCTGAACACATGCCACAATGACTATAAAGCAAGAAAATTATAAAGAAAGAAAATGTCTGATCAGCTGTCACAGTCACAGCGAGGTGCTATGCCGGTGTATTGCTGTTGGTATAAAGGAGCCCCCAGTCACATTTCTTGACACACATCTGCTGTATAATTCACTGGTTAAAAGTCCTCAGTGTTGTGTCAAAGAGATAATGTGCAGCTTTGTTCATAATGACACTCAGTTTTGTTTTCATTCTCTTCTTTGTTACGACCTCCAATGGGTCCAGATTGTTAAAATGTGAAATAAATAAATCCAATAAAAATGATGTTAAAAATCACAGCAGGAATCTTCCCATTCATTTTAAACAAACATGAGCCCAAGTTCAGCTTTCTAAAATCCAACATTTCCTTTGCTTATCTGGCCAAGGAGGCGTCCTTTCGACAGTCAAAAGCAATCCTTTAACTGGGCTTGGAAACCCTGCTCTGTGCCAAGCCTCGATCCTCCAACTCCCACTGCCACTCCCCAGCCTTACACGTGGGCCCACCTGGAGTGGTCCGTCACATCTGTCCCCTCAGATCGCTCAGCAGTGACCCTCAGTCCCCTCTCGTGTGGTAGCCTTATGTTCCTCCCCTGAGACTCTCTTCCTGGCTGCCTGCCTTCCTCCACTTCTCTCTACGGCTCTTCTTCCAGTCCTGCCTTCTATCTAACATCCCTTTCACCTCTGGCTTTCCTTGCTCTACTTGGTCTCCCTTTTCTACTTAAACAGATGATGAGAGTCAATGGGAAACAGCTGAACCAACAGCAGGAGCAGGCAGAAGACAATCAGCTCACAACCCCTCACTGAACTCCCTGCGACCACTCAGTGGAGTGCCGCAACCACAAGCCCGAGTCAGCCACACCACTTACACTTATATATTTAAAATGTTACAATCACCACAGACCTCACCATACCACAGTCTGCAACTCACCACGACAAAATCAAATAAAGCAAGTTTGACATCCCCTCTGAATGGTACTTGTGCAGTGTGACGCTGACTTTGACTCTCGTGACATTTCTTGTTTCAATGAACCCCACCTCGGGGGTTATTTCTCTTTGGACACTGTTATTTGAAATTTTTGTTTTCCTCTCTTCATTATATATTTTATTAACTGAATTTTGACAGTTAGTACATTGACCTGCACTTTATGCAATACTTAAATATATATCTGAATGTCGTATAATGTATTTTTCTGTTGCATTTGTAAATCTGTGTAAAGATCCTGAAGCTGCCTTCTAAAAATGAATAAAATGGCTTGAACTGAATTTAGTTGAATAAAATAATTACCTTTGTTATATTGGTTAAGGTGGTGGTGGAGTGTCATGGGGTGCCACAACAACAATCGAGTGGTACCCCAGTCACTCTTGTTAATGAATTAAGTCGTTTTTTCCTTTAATTTTTTATATGATTGCTACCGGCACCTAAGACTGTGTTTGACAGCAAGTCCCAAGAGGGTAACATGAAAATAAATTGAATTAAGGTAAGATTAGAGAGATAAAATGTCAGCACATTCGAGGCTGGAGGTTGAGGGATAATTTTGCTGCAGGTTAATAGTTTCAGTTTTACTTTGGAAATCATAGAGTTTCACTTTATAAAGATTCAGCAAAATTTTCTTTATTGACTCTGGAATAAAGGAGCGTTCCTGTCCACAAGTCTGTCTTGTAAGCAGGACAGACCCCAAAGTCACTAACCAATCAGTTGGACTGAAGTACTGCTGCTGCTTGCTCACCTCTGTTTGTGTCGGTTCTGTCACATAGCTCTCCTTTTGTGTACAGAAGGGGCTCCATCAATGGTTGGTTCAGTCAAAGGATTTGAATCTTACGTGAAGAAAGATAACAGTGTGTGGATGGGTGGAAGGACACTTGAGTACAGTGCACCCCCAAAATTCACGGGGGTTATGTTCCTAGAGCATCTGCGAATTTTGGATGTGGTTAAATAAAATGCCTTTTTTCTTATAGTTTAAACCCTAAATATGCCCCGAAAACACTTTAATTTAATTTCAAACTCAGCTTAATACATTACCTAAAAAAAGAATGTAAAGGTAAACCCGTCTACTGCACAGTACTGTACTGCTATGTCACATGCAGTGTTAGAATGTAAAATACCGATGTTACCGCTATATGTACTGGAATTCATGCAAGCGCGTTTTCATTGCCAGAAGCCTTAGAAGGTGTGGGGCGTTTCGGAGGCATCCTGGGGCTTTAACCCTTAAACTGCCACATACTTGAGGGTTAATGCATCCCTGAACGCCAAATACTTTTTTTGCTGCACTTTAAGTAAACGTCACAATTCACAAAGAAAAAGTGAAATTATAACAGAACACATTTCTTTCCATGCAAAGAACATCACAATTACTGCAACACTGATCATTTTACACACTGCTAATGAACTGTAAAAACTATTTTAAAAACTACTGGAACAATATGTACAAAGTGCAACTGACTCCATGGATGAAATTAAGTAAATTACCGAGCCAACTGCGCTTGAACTGGCAGCAAGCAAACACACAGAGGTAAACGCTGACACTGTCTCAATCCCAGAGACAGTGAGGCTGCAGGGTGTCCGCTTAGGTCACAGAATTGCACAGAAACACAAATAAATACAAAAACACAAAATAAATATAAAATATAAATATAAAAACACAGAAATAAAAGGTGTCATTTTGCTTGGCTTTTCTCTACAGAAACACAAGAGATTGTAGAGACAGGAACTTTATTCAAACACTTCAAACAAACAAACAAACATGTCTCTTTCAGAAGTAAAATGAGCTCAGTATGCAGTTAGTTATCAATTAAAGAATAGACAAACATCATAAGGGAGCGGGACCCCCAACAGGAGCAGAGGATGTCTGAGGGAGGAGAGAGAAACAAAGCAATCAGCCAAAAAAGACACGTGCTGTTCAGGCTTTTAAGTCAGCTCCTGCGTGCTCGCAAATGGCACTGTAAAACGACTATAGCTGGTTGTGGTGGTTTAATGGTTAAGAGGAACAAAACGGAAAACACAAGAACACTCAGCTGGAAATGCATCAGAGTCAATCAGCAACAAGGACAAATGAATAATGTTGTAGCGGTCTGGTGCTGCTAAGATTCACACCATCGAGAAGACGGCGATTTATTTATTTTTATGGTGGAGATTCCAGGGACGCATCTAGCCTTGGCCCGACCCGCATGCACTCACAAACAGAGACAAAAACAAAGCAAACCGGTAATCAAACAGCAAATAAAGAATGTAATGAAAACAAATGAAATCAACGATACCGCCCCTGTTCCCCTTACAGCGATTACACATTAAATACAACAAAGCATAAAGAAAACACACACAGTAAATCATGAAAAACGGCAACGGATGAAATGTAATGATGGAAAATAGATAGACCAGAGATCCAGGAAAAAACGAATAAGTATAGGTAACCCAACAGAAGGCAGGCAGAGAGACAGGAACTTGAAACACAAATTACAAAAACTTTTTTTTTTGCTTTTGGTTACCGGCCCCCTTTTTAAAAGCCGCGCTGGACTTCCTTTCACCCCAACAGCCCCAGCACCTCAGCAGAAGACCCATCAGAACCACTGCAGGGACTGCTGGGAGTCGCAGTTTCAGATTCTATTGGCTACTTTCACCATCCCAAGCTGCGTTTTCCTCTACAGTTGCTTCCTGTTCTCTCTGCAGTACAGTATTGCCATAAAAATTGCGGAGAATATTTGCGGTTTCCACTAACAATTATTAGATAGGTTCTAAGGAAAAATTTGCGAATGACTGAGGCCGCGAACTCTGAACTGCAACTTTGTGGGGGTCTATTGTACATCAAAGAAGTGTCTGGGTGCCAGCCACAATCTGTCCTGAATGACACATCCCACCATTTTGGGGGTGTACTCATGCACAGATGCACACATGTGAAGTAAGTGACTTGTGACTTTGCTGTTCTTATACGCTGCTGGCTTTGTGGTTTATCCTCTTTATATGGACATGTTTCAGGATTCCTGAGGAAGACGTCATTCTTAAAATAATTGGACTCAAAACATGATACCCTAGAAACTAAATATTATTATAGGCTTCATTTTTTCTTTATAAGAGGACAGCACAGAGTTTGGTAAGAGATCAGATGAGCACTGCAGAGTATTTCAGAGAAGCACAAAAGCAGAAGTTCAGGAACTGCAGGTAGTTTTAACGGTCAACATTTGTCAAATTTGTAATGTCCGTTTTGGAGATGGAGAGAGTGCAGTGAGTTTTGTGAATCATGTCAAATAAAACTTACAGAGGTAAAAATAAATGACATTTTCAAATGACAGATTTTTTTTCACAAAAGGATTCAACAAAATAAGGTGCGTGTCACACTGTGATAAAGAGGAAGTTAATCTTTTGTGAACTGATCTTTGCAGAACAGAGAACAGATGCACAACATTTTAGTAATAGTCTCAGATAAGGCAATTCTACTTTATCTAATCCTTATATTTCAACGTCTCCATGTTTTATTTGTTGACCTTTAACATGGTCAGCATACTATGAAAAAATTCCACCAATGGCACAAGGGGAAGACCGAAGTGAAAGGGGATCGAGAATTCATCTCTGTATGCCAGGGAGGTAAAAAGAGTCACGGCAGGGGAATTTCAAGGTGTTGATGATGTGGCTTCCCCAACAGTTATACTTACAGTGGTGCATTCAAAAGAAAAAAGGTCATGGGGACCTCCAGGAGGCAAATGGAGTTCTTCCAGGCTTTTTGAGCCAGTAGGCACCATTTTGACTCAGAGAAGGCACAGCAGGACTCAGGGGCTCAATGGTCTTTGGTCACAAGAGCTCACTCTTGCTTATTGGACCTTTGATCTGCCTCAGTCCTTATAGTTGTTGTATTTTAGCCAGGGGTTCCACATCTGGCTGGAGTTCAAGTTTATGTTTTAGGTCTATTTTTGACTCTTTTTATACTAATATTAAATCTATAAATCTAAGATGGCGCCGACTGTTGAGGCACGCCGTCAGCCGCTCTGGCTTTTTTGTTTCTCGTTAGTCCTGCTTTTTTCTCGGCTTACTTGCTCCTGTGATGCTCTTCCTGACTCGATGATTCGTTATGATCGCTTCACCCTTCTGGCTCTTCGAACGAGTGCGGGGGTTTCTCGACATTTGACTCCGGAGTTCAGTCAAACCTTTGGCCGACTGTTTGAGGAAGTCCCAGCCTTCCTCATCATTGTCCACGGCTTGGCCGGTCACCGATGGAAACGCCCGCCGCCGTGGGAAGCGTGGAGGCACCAGGGCTCGGCTCCGAGCCTCCCGGATCCTCTCTAGGAACAACTCTCCTGGCTCCCAACATGAGTCAATGCTCCCGGAATGCCTCTTGCCCTCGGATGCTCCGGTACACCTCCCTGCCTCGCTCCGTCACCGCCGCCGGGGGGTGAACTTTAACAACCTACGCCGCATCACGACAATGTCAACCGCCACGCCTGCTGCGTCTTTGTTAAAGTCATCCCAGCCGGTTCGTTTTGCGCTGATAAATGCCAGATCGGTCGTGAACAAAACTTTCATCCTGAAAGACTTTTTTCTTTCCCAATGGCCTGGATTTTTTATGTACTGCTGAAACCTGGATTTTACCGGGCGAGAGACGCTCTCACTCACTGAAGTTTTGCCCCCTGGATGTTCCTTTATCAACACGCCGAGAGCGCAGCGCCGCGGCGGGGGGCTTATTGACCTTATTTAAATCTGATTTTATCTGCAAACGCCCTTCCCTTCCGCTTTCATTTTCCCCTTTAACTTTTGAGCTCAGTATGTTTGAACTTGTCTGTTCTCCACCGCTGCTGTGCACACTCATCTATCGCCCCCCAAAATATAATAAGGACTTTTTAGACGAATTTGCAGCTTTTTTGGCTGATATTACCTGCAGATATGATCGCTTCCTTTGTTTGGGTGATTTTAATATCCATGTTTGCTGTCCCGTTAAACCTCTAGCAAAGGACTTTCTGGACATTATTGACTCCTTTGGGTCTTTCTCAACTAGTGAATGGACCAACACATGGACAAGCTCACACACTGGACCTGGTTCTTTCTCGCGGTCTCAGAATCAGTGACTTGGACATTCTGCCTCCCAGTTTTCTGATCACTCGCCTGTTCTGTTTAATTTGGATTTGGTCTCTGCTGAGCATGGTAAAATCCACCACTACCCCTCCCTTCCGTGTCATTTCCCCTTCTGCTGCTGAAGATTTTGCAGCTGCTTTTTCATCAATCTCCACATCATGTGAATCCACGGATGCTGATGTTTTATTGCAAACCTTCTATACTTCCTGCTGTTCTGTGATGGATGTTGTAGCCCCCACTCAAACAGAGACAATCCAAAGTCAAGCATGACCCATGGCTAAATGAACAAACTCGCTCCATCAGGCAAAACTGTAGGCGGCTAGAACGTAAATGGAGGAAAGATGGTCTCACTGTTACCTTTGACTGCATGAGAGACATGTGGTCTCAATACCAGAGAGCAGTCAGAGGTGCAAGGAACCATTTTTTTACTGACATCATCTCAAACAATTCTGGCAATCAACGTGTCTTATACAAAACACTGAATGCTGTCCTCTCTCCAGCTGCAACTGTTTTCTCTTCTCCCTCCAATGCTCTTTGTAATCAGATCCTTACGTTTTTTCTCGATAAGGTCACGAACATTAGATCCCAGATCTCCATTTCTTCTTCTGGCTCTGTTGATTTAGCCGTTCCTGTACACAGCTCCCTCACCAGCTTTGAACCCATTTCGCTCCCCCATCTGGAAAAAAATCGTCGCCTCAATGAAGCCTTCGGGCTCTCTGGACGATGTGGTGCCGTCCAGACTGCTGAAAGATGTCTTTTCTGTGATTCGTTATGATGTCTTAAAGATCATAACTAGTAGTCTATCTTCGGCTACAGTTCCTCGTGCTTTCAAACACGCAGTTGTACATCCAATCGTGAAAAAACCTGATCTTGACCCTGCCGTCTTCTCCAATCTTTGTCCAATTTCCAAACTACCTTTCCTGTCAAAATTACTCGAAAAAGTAGTTTATGAGCAATTAATTCATCACCTACAGGACCATCAGGTAATGGACCTTTTTCAGTCAGGCTTTAGGCCCCAACACAGCACAGAAACCGCGCATTTACGTGTCCTAAATGATGTCCTTTTGGCATTGGACTCAGGACTCTACGTGATTACGGTTCTTCTTTTTTTATCTGCTGCCTTCGACACAATCGACCACGACATAATGCTCTCCCGACTCGAATCCTGGGCTGGTGTATCTGGCTTAGCCCTCGACTGGTTCAGGTCATATTTCTGCAACAGGACTCTTAGAGTCATGCTAGACGATTTTTCATCTGAATCAGTCCCCACTCCCATGTGGTGTTCCCCAGGGTTCCATTTTGGGACCACTACTTTTTTCAATTTACATCCTGCCTTTAGGTGCAATTTTTAGAAAACATGCAATCTCATACCACCTATATGCTGATGACTGCCAAATTTATTTCTCCCTCAAGTCAACTGACTCCACTAAACCTCTTCTCGACTGCTTATCTGACATTAAGGACTGGCTGGCTGTAAACTTCCCTTCACCTGAACGATTCAAAAACCGAGGTCATTGTTTTTAGTCCTGACCGCAAACAGACCCTACCCCTTGACCTCGACTTTCTTCCCATTCCAGTAACTTCGTCTATTTCCAATCTTGGAATCAAAATGGATATGGTCCTGAAAATGGATGCTCAAGTCAACAGCACAGTAAAATCCTGCTTTTTCCATCTCAGGCGAATTGCCAAACTCAAACCAATTCTGCTTTACCACCTCCTGGAATCAGTAATCCATGCATTCATTACGTCCCGGCTCGACTATTCTAATTCCTGCCTATATGGTATTAGTAAAGCCACTCTTTCTAGACTCCAATTGGTTCAAAATGTGGCTGCAAGGCTTTTAACTGGAAGCAGCAGAAGCCAACACATTACACTGATTTTAAAAACCCTACACTGGCTGCCGGTTAGCTTCAGAATTGATTTTAAGATACTCCTCTTAACCTATAAGGCACTAAATAGTCTAGCCCCTGCCTACTTGAGTGTCTTGCTCCATCGTCACAATCCCCCTCGTGTTCTTAGATCCACAGATCAGCTGCTCCTAACCGTTCCCAAGGCACATTTTAAAGTTCGTGGTGAAAGGGCTTTTTCCGTCTGTGCACCCAGGCTCTGGAACTCCTTACCTTTAGTGGTTAGGCAAGCCACTTCAGTCACCACATTCAAATCACACCTAAAAACGCACTTCTTCACATTGGATTTTAATTCTTAACCTCTCTTATTTCCACTTGCTTTTTGCTATTTCTCTGTTTTATTGGGTCCCCTGACCTGTTTTTAGTGTCTCTGTTTTAATTCTCTCTTAATGTTTGTTTTTAATATTTTGCTTTTAGTCTTGCTTGTTTTAACTGTACAGCACTTCGGTCAGTTGTAATGCTGTGTTTTTAAGCGCTTAACAAATAAAAATGGTATGGTATGGTAATATTACTTTGGTTGATTATTTGCATTCTTCTTTCTTCTTCTTCTGGGTTATGTCCCATGTATTTGTGGGTGGTTCCCTCAAGAGGTGGGGCCACCTGCCAGTCACTGCCAGCAACTGCCCTCTCCCCTATAAATCCAGAGGGTCTCCCACAGTTCCTGGCGGTTCATTTTGAAAGCACAAGAGACATTAATTTAGATGAGTTTCTGTGTTTTCACTATGCTTTGTACTTTTTGAGAATTATTGGATTTTTGATATTTTGCTCTATCTCTTTAATGATTCCTTGGATTGCCTCGTGTCTCGGGACACTCCATTTTGCTTTTGTGCACTACGGAGCTTTTCAATGCGGCAGAGCATTCTTATGAAAAATAAAAGATTTGTTTTTGCTCGTTTACCTAGCTGGCGTTTGGAGGTAAATCACTGTGTAATAGTCATTATTAGAAGTTCTTCTGCAACATTTTAGGATTTACATATCCTGGAAGTACAGTAAGTATCAATTGGGAGTGTCGAGTCAGGAGGTGCACTGGGACAAATGCTTAGAAATGGGTTAGTACTACACTGAGGGAGGCAGCAGAGGTTAGATGGAAGGGTTTGGTGGGAAAGTGATAGAATTTCCGCAGTGCCTCAACCACGATTACATTTTTCTTGATATTTTTTGTTTCTGATTGATCATTTACCCTTATCTTGTTTATGTTTTGTTTGTTTTTTTGTTTTCCATTTTCCCCTGGTCTGTTGCTCTTAATAGCATTCTGTGTTTGGAGAGAATGAGACCTGCTATGAATCAAGACTCTCAGATGCTGTGGTCATTATGGCTGTAGTTACATGAGAAGTCCGTTTAACTTTCCTTCTATTGTGCCTTAAAGAAAAAAGGTCTCGGCCTGCAATGGTCAAAGACAGATGGACACGAAGATGAAAGAGTCAAAAACTGATATGGTAAAAAGTCATAAAGGGAGTGTGATAAGAGGTCCGTGACGAAGTGCGATATTTAAATAAATAATCGAGTCCTGGAGCGTGCAGGTTATGAACTTGTGCAGCTGTGTGCATGCCGGTGCCACTCCGAAATTGATTGTGGTGCACATGTGTGAATGTGAGTGGGTCAGTCGGGTGCCTCATTCAACCTTGAAGCAGATGGAGGTACAGCTCCTGCACCCAACTGGGAAATGTAAAAGGAGCCTGAATAACAGAAACAAGACGAACAAAGAGGATCAGATCAGAATGACGAGAGAAAGAGAAAGTGGAGGTTATAGGAGGAGAAAGAGACAGGACTGGTGAGGAACCTGTGTGGCAGTGAGTGGAGGCAGGTGGTCAAGAGTATACACCTAAAGAAGTGAGTGGCAGGCCTGCACTCGGGAGTGGGGCTGGAGAAGGGGAGCTTCTTAAAATAACGTAGAGGAACAGCCCTGTAGTGTCAGTGTCTTCCTTCTCACGCTGATGGACTGGCTGAGGGAGATGTGTGTAGGGTTCAGAGGGGTGTCCTACAGCCACCGACGCACAAGCAGTGCAAACCTAAAACTGGAATTTAGTGGAGAACTGCACCTGTGGGCAGGATCTCCTCAGCTTACCTCAACAAGAACCTGCAGTCTTCCAGTAAATCCCGGGTTTGGGTTTTAGAGAGAGGCATTGGGGCTCGTGACTGTTGTAATAGAGACACCTTCCTGGGATTTGAACCTTGTTTTTATTGGCCTATTTGTGGAATTTTAACCTCCATGTTTCACTTTGCTTTTATGAATTATTTATTGAAGATTTTTATGCACTGCATTGTTAACTTTGCTTGGTCTTAAATAAAAGCACTGAACACTGTTCACCAGCTATTTCCTGACTGTGTGTGTTCTCATTTGCCTGGCTCATCTCGATTTACGACTGTAGATGGTTCCAGGCTCAAGAGGCTCCTGGAAACAACCTGGCAGTGTGGAGCCAACGCAGATCATTACAGGGAGGAGAGCCCAAAATCCAAAAAATGGGACAAGACAAAATTCTTAATCAAAAGATCAACACGTTGAGGGGTGATTACTACAGTCACTTTGAGAAAAAAGAATTACAATTAATCATTAGGGTTGTTGATATGGTAGCTGGCGTTACAATTTATGTCTACTCTATATATATAAAATCCTAACCCTAAAAGTGCAATGATTTTGTGCAACGACTTTATGTGACATTTTTATGTCACGTTTTTTGTCACACTTTAAATCAGGCTTATTTTAAAACCTACATATACATATATATGTTTGGTATCATTCTTTTCAGAATTTTATCGAACTTTAATGTGATGTTGTTAGATTTTCAGATTCTTATTCCATTTTTAAATTATAAACTAAAAAATATCAAGAACTCACGTCCCACAGGACGAGACTTTGTGCCAAGAGATTTAACCAGGCCCGGGGTCGGAAATAAAAGACAAAGAGTAGGACAACTGCTGTACAGTAATCCCTCGCTATATCGCGCTTCGCCTTTCGCGGCTTCACTCCATCGCGGATTTTATATGTAAGCATATTTAAATATATATCGCGGATTTTTTGCTGGTTCGCGGATTTCTGCAGACAATGGGTCTTTTAATTTCTGGTACATGCTTCCTCAGTTGGTTTGCCCAGTTGATTTCATACAAGGGACGCTATTGGCAGATGGCTGAGAAGCTACCCAACTTACTTTTCTCTCTCTCTTGCGCTGACTTTCTCTGATCCTGACGTAGGGGGATTGAGCAGGGGGGCTGTTCGCACACCTAGACGATACGGACGCTCGTCTAAAAATACTGAAAGATTATCTTCACGTTGCTACCTTCTGTGCAGCTGCTTCCTGAAGCGACATGCTGCACGGTGCTTCGCATACTTAAAAGCTCGAAGGGCACGTATTGATTTTTGATTGAAAAACAAACTCTGTCTCTCTCTCTCTCTCTCTCTCTCTCTCTCTCTCTCTCTATCTCTCTCTCTCTCCCTGCTCCTGACGGAGGGGGTGTGAGCTGCCGCCTTCAACAGCTTTGTGCCGCGGTGCTTCGCATACTTAAAAGCCAAACAGCCCTATTGATCTGTTTGCTTTTCTCTATCTCTGCGACATGCTCTGCTCCTGACGCGCACTCCTTTGAAGAGGAAGATATGTTTGCATTCTTTTAATTGTGAGACAGAACTGTCATCTCTGTCTTGTCATGGAGCACAGTTTAAACTTTTGAAAAAGAGACAAATGTTTGTTTGCAGTGTTTGAATAACGTTCCTGTCTCTCTACAACCTCCTGTGTTTCTGCGCAAATCTGTGACCCAAGCATGACAATATAAAAATAACCATATAAACATATGGTTTCTACTTCGCGGATTTTCTTATTTCGTGGGTGGCTCTGGAACGCAACCCCCGCGATGGAGGAGGGATTACTGTACAGGCTTTTAAATGTTCGAAGCGCTGCACGAGATGCAGATCACTTGGCACAGCAGTGGCGGTGGCAGCAGCAGCTGATTGAGCAAAGAGGAGGTAGGAAGAAACTATATTTGTTTCCCATTGTATCACCATTGAAGAGGGGGTTTTGGAGAAGCGACCACGTCTCCTTGGGGTGCGTTCAGCCCCCCTCTGCACAACACGAGCAGCAGAGACGCGAAATGGCTGGCACATAGCACAGGCCGGGGGGGTTGGTGAGCGAAGCAAGCAGGGGGCGAACCCCCTAGTAAGTCTATAAAAATAAAGCACTTTTCCATGATAAGTAGGAAGACATGACTTTCATGACCTGCGTTTGGACTCAGTGAGCTAAATTCAACTTTAGAAATCATGCAGCATGGAATGTGGTAAATATTTGGCAGAACAAGGAAGAAAGGTTTGACAAAAAATAGGTGGAGTAGCAAAGGTTTGATTAAGGGATATTATGGAAGCAAAGGAGGAGTAAGAAGAGTGAGTTTCATTTTGTGTAAATTAATCTCGAATTTCAGAAAGTTTTTGACAAGGTACCACCTGAGAGGTTCGGCATCAAACTAAAAGAAGCGGGGTGGTCAGAGAGATGTTTTTTTAGAAGGGTACAGAATTGGCTCAGACACAGGAAGCAGAGGGTGATGATGCGAGGAATCTTATCAGAACTCTTAAGAGTGGTGTCCAACAGGGGTCAGTGTTGGGACAGCTGATATTTTTAATATACATATAAATAATTTGGAAAGATAGATAGATAGATAGATAGATAGATAGATAGATAGATAGATAGATAGATAGATAGATACTTTATTAATCCCAAGGGGAAATTCACATACTCCAGTAGGAATATAAATAACAAGCTGGATAAGTTTGCAGATTGCAGGCTTAGTCAGATTTGTGGATGATGAAATTTAATGTCAGTAAATGTAAATTATTACATGGAGGAAGTAAAAATGTGAGGTTTGAATACACAATGGGTGGTCTGAAAATTGAACGTACACCTTATAAGAAGGATGTAGAAGTTGTAATGGACTCAACACTCTCAACAGTGCTCAGAAGCCATTGAGAAGGCTAACAGAATGTCAGGTTATTATTATTATAGCAGTGCTAGGAAAAGTCCATTGAAGAGCAAACAGGCTGATTCCAGGGGATCAGTTATGAGGAAAGATTAAAAGAGCGGAGCCTTTTCAGTTTAAGTGTGGCCATTTCTACATGCTGTGACTCCAATGTATGCAAATCCACTTAAATGAAAGTCTGCAAAGTGCACTTTAATCTTCCATCCATCCATTTTCCAACCCGCTGAATCCGAACACAGGGTCACGGGGGTCTGCTGGAGCCAATCCCAGCCAACACAGGGCACAAGGCAGGAACCAATCCCGCGTAGGGTGCCTACCCACTGCAGGACACACACAAACACACACCAAGCACACACTAGGGCCAATTTAGAATCACCAGTCCACCTAACCTGCATGTCTTTGGACTGTGGGAGGAAATTCACGCAGACACGGGGAGAACATTCAAATTCCACGCAGGGAGAACCCAGGGAGCTAACCCGGGTCTCCTAACTGCGAGGCATCAGCACTACCACTGCGCCACCGTGCCACCCCACTTTAATCTTGTCTGACTTATTTGATTTGTAGTTTTAAACTGTGGAGCAGAGGGATAAATTAAGGAACAATGTGACGTTGTCCCAAACATTTTGGAGGGCACCGTAGATATATCTATGTGTGGAGAACATCTTTATTAATTTCATGTGTACTGTTCGGTCCTGGTGATATGTGTTTTATGATGTTTTTAATCATTTGTGTAGCGCTCTGATCTTATCAAACATCATGGCTGAAGATATCATTTTGCAAGCAGAACTTGCACAGAACTCTGTATAAAAATAACACGCGTATGGTCAAACATTCACTGTGGTTTTCCTGGTTAGAACAGCGTAACTGATTGAGCAATTATTTTGCATTTCCAGGAAATGACAACCTAATCTATCTATTATAACAATATAATGTTCAGTTTTCCATTGACACAAGTAGGAAATGCAAGCCTGGGAGCTTTATCTGATCATTTGTAAGTATTTTACTTATTTTAATTTTTAATTTTACAATAATAAAAGCATGTTTACATTCTAGGAGCTGACCTATAAGAAAAAAAGACATACAATAAGAAAATGTTAGTTTTTAATTTTTTTATATATATATTATACACACACAGACTAGAAACTGCAGTCTCCAGCTCTGGTCCTACTACTGTGGCTGCGGGTTTTCATTCTAACTCTTAAAAAAAGCATTTTTACATTTTAGGAGCTGACCTATAAGAAAAAAAAAAAAGATTCCATACAAACAATAAGAAAATTGTACTGTTGAATTTTTTATACACATTACACACACACTCATACACATACACTATAAACCAGGGGTCTCCTGTGCTTTTTGTTGGTAATTAACTCCTTTTCCCTTCATTTTAACTGAATTGTTTTTTAAAGATTAAGTCCTCTGAATTGCTTCATTTTTTTCTTTAAATGGCAACCTAACAGAAACGAGAAGTGAAGTGAGCCAACAGAAGACCAGCTAAACTTAAACCAGTTTCTTAATTTGAAGCCGATTCTTGTTGTGAACTAAACCTGTTATTTAATTCCACGGCTTGTTGCTGCTCTCATTCTGCCACAGCAGACGTTTCCAAAACTGTTGATTTTCTTTTTTCTTTGAGCTCCGTCAAAGGTTTTTGTGGACCTGAGAAGATCAACATTATGGGGACCTTCACTTTTCTTTATTTACTGATATTGCATTGGGCTACTTTTGAAAGAATTATGACGGTTTGGTGGTACCTGATGGCTAGAGAATGATGGACATGGGTTAGCTTGTTATGTGTTGACTCATTTTATATCTCATAATTGTTTAAGTGCTAATTAAGAGCGGTGACTCTCAGGCTAGGGATCTGTGCCGGCAATCAGAAGGTTGCCAGTTCAAATCCCATAAATGGCAGAAGTAATTCCACTCCATTGAACCTTGAGGAAGGCCTTTAAACTGCAATTGCTCTGTCCTGGGTGTGACGTTAACCTGAATCCAGTCCTGCAATCAGGTCCTCCAACATGCAGGGAGAACTCGGGAGTTGGTGGCAGGATTGGCACCCCAGCCACTGGGAAAAAACCTCATACTGTCCCACTTCATTGGAACTAATGAGGTGCTGAGGTGTCACACGTTGCACAGCTGCAATCGGATCCTAATTGGGATCCTGTGGTGGTTTGTTAAGTCGGGAGGTGCAGCAACGTGCTGTATCAGTGCGTGCTCCCAAGCTCTTCCTAATTAAGAAAAACAAAGAAATAATTAAGGGGTCTGAGTCTTAAATAACATATCAATTAAAAAGAAGGCAAAAGAGTTCATTAGCAGCTGTTGTTATGTTATATTGTGTTGCAGTAAATAAAATGACAGAAAGAAAACGTAGCAGACAGGGGCACTTCTCAAGCGTGTGGAGTCCAGTAGTGGCAGTGGTCTACGTGTGTCTCTCCGCCTCCACTATCACAGCACTCATTACAATGTGCAAAGTAATCATTATGCCTCAGTTACCTTGGGCTGCTGAATGGATAACAGCAATTTTAGCTTTTTATTTTGTTCTCATCGTCAAGTCTTTTAGTCAGTATCTTTTGGTCTCCCTGAAACCCCGGTGGTGGTTTAAAATGCACAGACTGGAGGAATCAGGGGCGGATGTTTTAAGAAGAAGCTCTTTGGGTGAAGCCTCTGCAGCGCAGGATTTCGCTGCTATTCCTTCTTCACTAATTCTCACATCTAGCTCTGCGAAACTAGTACTGAGATAATAATGTTATGCATTCTGTTCAATGACTCAAAGCTTTCCACTTCCTGTTTCAGTTCATAGTCTTAGTGTTTTGGCTCTGGTGACATTCTCATATTTTTGGCACTGACTGCTTCTGCTTCTTTTGACTTCGCTTATGGCTTAGCCCTAATTTCCCCTTGGGGACTAATTAATTAATTAAGTAAAGTATTTATCGAATTTTTTCTATAATAATTCTTCAGTATTCTTCATTCCAGTTTCTCAGAAACAGTTTTTAAAAAATGACTTTCAAGATGCCCATAATCCACTGTGCCAGAAGACAGTATGAAGAGGAGGGCTGAAATTAAAAAGAGCAGTGGAGCTAGCATGCCGTGCCGAGCCATGTGTGTTTGTGACTGGCATAAAACCATACGCCTTATGGTTATATGGTTATAATAATACTTCAGTATTCTGTGTTCCAGTTTCTCAAAAACGTACATTTTCCAGTCAGTTTATAACAACGACTTTTAAGATGCACTGTGCCAGCAAACAATATGAAGAGGACGGTTGGAATTAAAAAAAGCAGTGGAGCGAGCAGGCCTGGGCCGCTTTGAGTGTTTCCAACTGGCATAAAACCGTACGTCTTGTGCATTCTTGGATTCTTAGTACTGCTGTTTACTAAGACATCAAGCTCTAATTTTTCTCATACAATTTAGAAATCTGAAAACTGAAATTTGTAATAGATTCTGCATTCCTTTGTTTCAGCCGTGACTGCAGTGACACCTTCCACACAGAATGAAGGTAAGTCCACAAGGCTTCAGTTTTGCATTGCTACAAATGCTGTTTGGTGTGAGGTCAGAGACTTTGTTTTTCTTCTTAGGTCTTGTGGTCATTTAATTTTTAGTATTACCATTTTTCTCAATTGGTTTGACACCATTTTTCATCCCAAAAACACTTTTCTCACAACTCTTCACCAAATCCTCACAGTAACGATGCATGTGGTCACTCATATTTCTCTTTGTATTTCCTTTAGATAGATAGATAGATAGATAGATAGTTTATTAATCCCAAGGGGAAATTCACATACTCCAGCAGCACCTTCCTGATACAAAAAACAATATTAAATTAAAGATTGATAATAATGCAGGTAAAAACACACAATAACTTTATATAATGTTAACGTTTAGCCCCCCGGGTGGAATTGAAGAGTCGCATAGTTTGGGGGAGGAACGATCTTCTCAGTCTGTCAGTGGAGCAGGACGGTGACAGCAGTCTGTCGCTGAAGCTGCTCCTCTGTCTAGAGATGACACTGTTTACTGGATGCAGTGGATTTTCCATAATTGACAGGAGTCTGCTCAGCGCCCGTCGCTCTGCCACAGATGTCAAACTGTCCAGCTCCATGCCAACAATAGAGCCTGCCTTCCTCAGCAGTTTGTCCAGGCGTGAGGTGTCTTTCTTCTTAATGCTGCCTCCCCAGCACACCACCGCGTAGAAGAGGGCGCTCGCCACAACCATCTGATAGAACATCTGCAGCATCTTATTGCAGATGTTGAAGGACGCCAGCCTTCTAAGGAAGTATAACCGGCTCTGTCCTTTCTTACACAGAGCATCAGTATTGGCAGTCCAGTCTAATTTATCATCCAGCTGCACTCCCAGGTATTTATAGGTCTGCACCATCTGCACACAGTCACCTCTGATGATCATGGGGTCCAAGAGGGGTCCGGGCCTCCTAAAATCCACCACCAGCTCCTTGGTTTTGCTGGTGTTCAGGTGTAGGTGGTTTGAGTTGCACCATTTAACAAAGTCATTGATTAGGTCCCTGTACTCATCCTCCAGCCCACTCCTGATGCAGCCCACGATGTCAGTGTCATCAGCAAACTTTTGCATGTGGCAGGACTCCTAGTTGTGTTGGAAGTCCGATGTATATAGGCTGAACAGGATCGGAGAAAGTACAGTCCCCTGCGGCGCTCCAGTGCTGCTGACCACAATGTCAGACCTGCAGTTCCCAAGACGCACATACTGAGGTCTGTCTTTAAGATAGTCCACGATCCATGCCACCAGGTATGAATCTACTCCCATCTCTGTCAGCTTGTCCCTAAGGAGCAGAGGTTTTTTATGAACTGCAAATGCTGAGGTGCATATTGGCCAACTCTAAACACGTTCTTCATTGTGTAGTGCATTTCTCATTCGACTCTGAGAAATACCTTTATATCTCATGATTGGACACACCTGTCTATGAAGTTCAAGGCTTAACGAGTTCATCCAACCAATTTGGTGTTGCAAGTCATCAGCATTGAGCAGTGACAGGCATTCAAATCAGCACAATGACAAGGGGACCCACATTTGTACACAGCCAGTTTTTCACATTTGATTTATTATTATTGATTGCTTCACTAAAAATCTTTGTTCATAAAACACCGCAGAACTCAGATGTTCCTAGGAAATGAAAGACATACCACTGTTATCTTTTTTGTTGAAAGGAGAGTCTTATGCAGGATGAGAGGGGTTCACAAACTTTTTCATATGACTGTATATGTTGTAAAAAAAAGTAGACAAAGATAAAGAGTTGAGGAAACATCTTGAAGGTTTAGATAAACAAAAACCACCCAATAATTGTGGAGACATCTTTTCAGATGCAAGTTCCAAACAGAACTGGAAACAAGATGGACAGTTCCTGGCCTATATGGTAATGTGGGAGGAAGGGGCGGGTCCAAGGAAGTGACGTCAGCAGTGGAGTGGCTGTCAATCTTCCATTCTGCTAAGGGAGGAGAAGACAAAGCATTAGAACACAGCGCCCACCCCTGTTTCACAGGATAATTACTGTCATCAAAGCCCCTAAGCTGCTTCCAATGGATATGACAATGTTGAAAAATCTTTTTTTTTTTAAATATCATATAATTGTAATTTTTTTTATTAGGAAAAGACGAGATTTGCAAAGTATAAAAAAGGAAATTTTATGTTGAAAGAAGCAGAAAACATTTCTTTTCTGCTCATTAATGAAAGGATAAGTATCTGTGTGTCCATCCTGTTGCTATGTATCCACCATTCCAAAAAGTGGTGCATCACAAACTTTTTTAGTAATGAAATGCATTGTGTTTGTCATTCCAACAGATGGCGCATCACAAAAATATTTGTAGTAATGCATTTTATTTCTATATGCATTATTAAATGCTTTCCAATAGGTAGTGCACAACAAATGTTAACACTGAGGTCTACATTGATTAGGTAAATTTCAACCCATCTTAGTCAAGGCAGCACAGCTAGTCCACCTTAATAAAAGGACAAGAGTTTGTATCCATGTGTCTGTTCTGTTGCTGCACCTCTGTTAACCAACAGTTGGTAAAAACAAACATTAGTACCGCTTTTATGAATCCCATACCCAGAGGCAATAAACAGATGCACCATTTGTTGGAATGGCAAATGCAACGCTTTGCTCCACAGAGACAGCTCCCACGTGGACAATATCGACACCACAGTCAGGATCATGTGGTTTGACTTTTTCAGTGCGTTTAACATTATTCTGCCTCATCGACTGGTTGAGAGCTGAAGGCTTTTCTTCTTGATGCCCCCAAAATCTCCTGGATCATGGACTACCTGACCAACAAATTGCAGTTTGTGAAGCACAAATTCTTGTGACCAGCAGAAGCATTTATACTGCAATGAAGCTCTTCAGATTTAATCTCTTTTCTGTTCAGTGGCTCTCCTACCCAAGGCAGCATGTGACCTTCAGATGTTAAACTATGGACAAAATGAGTGTGTAAATCACTGAAGGCTCAGTAATCAACATATGGATCAATAGAAGACTGATTAATGCTTCTCCCAGACCGAAAAAATTCCATCCGTCCAATATAAGACACCAGTCTGCTCACAACTTCTCAAGAAGCATTTTTCACATAAATTCAGTGGGCAACATGAGCTCTTTAAGTCTCTCTTTATCGTTGTGCAATTAAAAGAAAAAAAAACTCAAAGTGCACTTGAAGCAGAAACTCATAAATCTGTCAGTGTTAGTTCAGCAGTTGTGTTTGTTTTTGGTAGCTTCATGTTCAACAGCAGTTCTCGTCTCTTCTACCCCACAGATCCTCCTAAGGTGACTCTGTTACTGCAGACAGAGAGGGAACCCGTGTACACTGGAGACACTGTGACTCTGGAGTGCATCGTTGAGGAGCACATTGATATTTGGATACATCGATGGTTCAAAAATAGAAAGCCAATCTGGAGGGAAACTAAAGAAAACACTCACATATTTCAGTCTGTGACTCAGTCTGACAGTGGAGAGTACCATTGTGATGCCTACAGATGGGATACTCGTGATCCCACAAAGGCCAGCAATGATGTCATATTGAATGTTCAAGGTAAGTGTGGAACTTTAGAATGGCCAGCAGTGAGCAGCTGTCACTCTGAAATCTACAAAGACAGGACACATAGGCTCTGTTTCCACATAATAATGTGTTTTATTTATATAGCTCCTTTTCATGGCTGTCTGTTCTGTGACTTTAGTTTATGGAAGTTTAACTTAAAGAACGTTTAATGGCATTTGTTTACTGAATTTTCTGAATTTTGGCCCAAAAACGACTGTGAAGTAACGCAAATACTTTTAGATTCAATCATCTTCCTTAGCTCCTTGTTTGAGGGAGATAAATGACTAGCTGAACTGAAGAATCTCAAACTTTTTTACAAATATGTTGGAGATGAGATGCATCATTTGATTTTTTATTTATTTTTTACCTCAAGGAGGTTTTCATCTCAAAAGTTTTTGCTCTCGGGAGGTCTGTCAGCTTTAGTTGACATTAATTATGACACTGTAATTGGTTCAGCTAGGGTCTCATCCCGGGATCAATTATGTTCTTTATTTATTTCATTTTTGGGTTGTTTTTAAAATATTATTTTATTATTAATTCTGTATTTAATTACTTTAATGTGGTATTTATGTTTACATTTAAATTTTATTAAGAATGTATGCACTAATTTAATTTGTCCTATGTCTGTCCTTTATATAAAGAGCCCAGAGGGGTGGGGCCACCTCATGATGAACCTGGGAATTTACCCCAGCTACATAAAAGCAGAAACGTCAGTCTAAACTGCAGCTGGGGATGGCATTGTTTTGTAGTTCTTCATTACTGTTTTCTTGTTTTTGATTACGTTATCTCCTGGTGTTATGATACATGTCTCCAAGAATTATTGTGAGAGAAATAAAAGGCCAAGACATAAGGACATGCAAGACAAACTTGTTGTTGAGGACATGCAAGGTCAAAATTTAGAAGATCACAAACTTAACCGAGCAAACAAAGCATAGGGGCAAAGCAAAAATCAGCTAAAGTCAAAAATAGTGCAGAACTGAAACAAGACATAGCACTAGGTCTTCTTGTAATAAAGCTACCAGACAATTAAGTTGTTTTTTTATTTGTTGATTATTGTTCCAGCTTACAGGATCCTAATTGTTGAGGACCTGAGTGGCTGGACCAGGCCAAGCGGATGCCCACTTAACATCTGGCTGCAGTAGATAGATGGTCATTTCTGGAGGGGGTGGGACTAGACCGCATGTCTGCATGGGGGTTTGCCAATCAGGATCCCGAGCTATTTCATCGTGTGGTGGGTGCGGCAACACGCTGTACCAGTGCATGCTCCCCAACCTGACCTGACCTGACCTGTTGATTATGTAACTGAGTGATAATGTAGGCCGTGACCAGTCTCCAGTGTTGTATAAATAAAATTAAAGCCTAAATAACATGTACTATGAAACATTTTTTGACCTCTGCATTTAAATAAGGTACTGTTTTTTGGTTTTGTAAATTTTTGGGTTTGTTCACTTTTTGATTTTGCATTTTTTGCAAAATTGTTTTTTTGTTGTTTTGTTATTCTCCCTGCTCTCTTTTGTGGTTCTCTTTTTGAATTAGTGGTCTGTTTTTGTTGTCATTCAAAAGTAAGGTTTAAGGTTTCCTTCTCCTCCACATGACATATTTTGAAATGTCGAACTTTAAAAGGCCTCAGTCCTGTTTTTGGGCCTTTGCAGGCTAGAAGCCTACATTCTGAGTTTGGGCCTAGGCTACCTAGGGTGAGGCCTGTTCGGTAAGTCTGTACCTGTAAATTTGTTAGGTCTGAGTTTTGTTAATTTTGAGACCTGCACTCTATTTGTGAGCTTCTGATAGTAGAAATCAGGACAAATTGTAATGCGAGGTTGGGCATATCTCAAAATCCTCCAAAATGAAGAGAAGACACTGACTCTTTGTCACCTTTTCTATGATGTTGATTAGCTTTATGAAGTTTTCTTGCTCTGGACACAAAGCTCCCTTAGATTGTAACTAACTGAATAATATTATGAAGCCTGTCTCACTAAGCTAAAGAGAAGTGGTTTGGATTGCCATCCTGACCAGGGTTTCATTGGTTAAGACTCGTTTAACTTAGTTGGATGAGATCATTTGGAAAGGGTCGGTTACAGTCCATTGTGGTCATGATGACCTTTAACAATGATAAGAAGAGAAAGAGGAGGAGACCCTTCTGCTTTCACCCTGTCGTGTTTTCACTTTCAGAAAGGGGAGCCACATTAAAGGTAATCTCTGAACATACGGATGATCAGATACATGAAGGAGTTGAAGTCCACCTGCTCTGTATGGTCGATGGAGATCCAGCTGACTGGTCATATGAGCTGTACAAGAGTGGAGATGAAAGCCCTCATAAAACTCAAATGGAGAAGAACTTCACCATCGGCCCCGTGACCCTCTCACATAAGGGGGAGTACAAGTGTCGGGCAGCAAGAGGAGCACTATATTCGAGTTTTAGTGATCCTTTTCAGTTACATGTGTCAGGTGAGAGACCAAAACTAAATTTGCTACCTTTGTTTGAATGGAGGGCAGCTCTAGTAAGTCCCAGGTATCAGTAACTGTCGAGCACTTCACTGAACAAAAAACCACAGAGTAGCAGTCACATTTAAAGAAGTACCGTATATGCTTGCGGATAAGTTCTCCCACCGGATAAGTCCGGACTTGATTTTACCGTGTAATATCTGGTATTTTATAATGTCGGTCGTTTAAGTCGAATGTGGAAAACTCACGCTATTGGTCCAAGAGATTATGATATGCTAACGCCCACCTGAGAGAGTCACCACGGAGCACACTGCCTTTTTTTTCCTATGTGGGTGCGGCAATGCGCTGTATTAGAATGTGCTCCTAACCTCTTTCTCTCTATTGTGCCTACATGACCACACAGTAATATCCGAACTATTGCAAAGTGACGTTTGCACTGATTTGTGTTTTTTGTATCTCACACCCTCATACACCTTTATCGTAAGAGCATCCCTTATCTATGATGGGGCGTTCAATCAGAAGAAAATATGAAGCTGGTTTTAAATTAAACGACATTGAAGTGGTGAAAGAAATTGGTAACTGTGCTGCTGCAACAAAATTCGATGCGTCTGAGAAATTGATGTGAGATTGGAGGAGGCAAGAAGTTTTTTGAACGGGCGTATAACTCAGGGTCTGATTTTACAATCGATTTTTCGGGTTTTAAGACCCAACTTATATGTGAGTATATCCGGTAAGTCATGTGTGTCTGCTCAGGTTCACTTATGATCCTTCCAGGGGCGTTTCATGTAAATAAAAGTGCAAGTGTGAAAAGGGACTTTACAGAGACAAAAGCTTTGTCTAAATATTTAAGCTGCCATTATTATGTTCCATGTATTTTGTGGGGTGGTTCCCCAATCACTGCCAGGAACAGCCCTCCACCCTATAAGATGGGAGGGTCTCCCATTGTTTCTGGTCGTGCTGTTGAAGATTGGACAGAGGATTCTTTTAACGCACTAACCAGGAGACACACGTAAAAAAAAAAAAATGAAACCGAAACAATAATATAAAAATAGATAAAAACTGAAGTTGATTAAACAGGCAAAGTGGTCAAATCGAACGAAACTAATGATGAGCACAAAATCAAAGAATTATTTTTTAATAGGTTGTATCAGCAGATTTAATAATGACAGGAGCCCCCAGCAGACTTTTTATCCTATCGCACCATTTAAAAAAAGCTACACCCCTAGGAACGCGGCATGCAGTGCTAACAATGGCTCTCAAATTGCTGGCAATAGAAGGAACCTGAAAATAGCAGTCAAGACTTCAGAATTTCCGAAATAAAAATCACACGTGCCTGAGAGTGGGGAGATTGTGCTTTATTGTACATTTTGTGATTTACAGATTATTTCAGCTTCTGCTCTGTTCCTTTTGATTATGTCTTCACATTCTGTTTTGAGACTTTCTTCACTCAGACTGCCTTGTGTTTCAGGCAGTTCCATTTTGCGTTTGGGCTCCATGGAGCTTCATAGTGATTGGAATACTTTTTGGGAAGAATAAATCTTTTATTTTGTAAAGATTCAGTGCTTGTCCTTATTATTGGGTTGGTTTTGACAGTGATATCCCCCTCTCAAAGGCATTTTGGGAAATTCTTTTGTAACTTATTTGGATTAATGTGGTTTGGGATTCCTAAGCCACAATAAATTCGCATTGGCCAAATTAAATAAATGACACAGTTATTGCAAAATGAACTCCTGTGCATCTCTTACCACTATAGTTAAATTAGTCTTAAGGAAAATTTTGAACCCTTTTTATTTAGGATGCTTTTCTGCTATTCTGACCACACCGTCATGACTAATTTTAGTGTTGTGGAGAACCCCATGACATGTGTAAAGTTATAGCCGTAGTGAATGAGTGGATGTAATGATACGCTGATTTAGTTCAGGCTGCCATTTGTGGTCAATTTGAAACTGTGCTGAAGAGTTGTTGGAGAGTCATGGAATTGGTCATCCTCTATATTTTCTAGTGTTAAATTTGGAGTGAGAAATTCAAAGGCAACAAGACTCAACAACTGACTTGGCATCTGACTCAAACTCATGTAGCATGATGCCAGTCTAATCGAGCTAAGTAGAAAAAGCCGGCCATGCAACTGGTGTTTGAATACACAAGGCTGGAAGCAGTAGGAAAGTTAAAAACACAATATAGTTAGTACTTTTGTTACAAGCAATTCCATCCCAAATCCATTAGAATACTGACAGCAATATTGGCAAAAAAAAAAAACCCTAAAAAACACGCCCCCCTTGTCCTGCCTGCACATGGCTGTGACTCACGCAGCCCTTCCGTCCTTCCTCATTGCTCAAGCTCAGCAGTTGTGAAATCAGTTGAGCTGTCTCTTGACTTTGTAATACACAGAAAGAAACTAATACCGTAGATGAGCCTTCACAAGGCCGCTGTGTTTAGTAAGAGTAACGTCTCTTGTCTTGTATTCCACTCGTTGTGCTGTGTTGCATGACAGTTTATTACATTTCTTTGTAAACTTTCTGGTTGTGGACAACTCCTGTTTCTTAGATGGAGTACTTTCAGGTTTTATCAGACCCTCAATTATGTAATTATATCTAATAGTTACACTTCCTTAGTGTAAAACATTATACAGTATCTATTAATATTAAATTTAATCGGTCATTAAATTTCCTCAAGGCTCTGGATGTTGTAGGACTGTCTTGGTTGACACGCTTCTGCAACATCGCATGGACATCAGGGACAGTGCCTCTGGATTGGCAGACCGGGGTGGTGGTCCCCCTCTTTAAGAAAGGGGACCGGAGGGTGTGTTCCAACTACAGAGGGATCACAATCCTCAGCCTCCCTGGAAAAGTCTATTCGGGGGTCCTGGAGAGGAGGGTCCATCGGATAGTCGAACCTCGGATTCAGGAGGAACAGTGTGGTTTTCGTCCTGGTCTTGGAACAGTGGACCAGCTCTACACCGCAGAGTCCTGGAGGGTGCATGGGAGATCGCCCAAACAGTCTACATGTGTTTTGTGGACTTGGAAAAGGCGTTCGACCGTGTTCCTCGGGGAATCCTGTGGGGGGTGCTCCTGGAGTATGGGGTACCGGACCCCCTGATAAGGGCTGTTCGGTCCCTGTATGATCGGTGCCAGAGCTTGGTCCGCATTGCCAGCAGTAAGTCGAACCCGTTTCCAGTGAGAGTTGGACTCCACCAGGGCTGCCCTCTGTCACCGATTCTGTTCATAACTTTTATGGACAGAATTTCTAGGCGCAGCCAGGGCGTTGAGGGGGTCTGGCATGGTGGACTCAGGATTGGTTCACTGCTTTTTGCAGATAATGTTGTCCTGTTTGGTTCATCAGGCCGTGATCTTCAGCTCTCTCTAGATCGGTTCGCAGCCGAGTGTGAAGCGGCTGGGATGGGAATCAGCACCTCCAAATCCGAAGCCATGGTCCTCAGCCGGAAAAGGGTGGAGTGCCCTCTCAGGGTTGGGAGCGAGATCCTGCCCCAAGTGGAGGAGATCAAGTATCTCGGGGTCTTGTTCACGAGTGAGGGAAGAATGGAGCGTGAGATCGACAGGCGGGTCGGTGCGGCATCCGCAGTAATGCGGGCTCTGCATCGGTCTGTCGTGGTGAAAAAGGAGCTGAGCCATAAGGCAAAGCTCTCAATTTACCAGTCGATCTATGTTCCTACCCTCACCTATGGTCATGAGCTATGGGTAGTGACCGAAAGAACGAGATCGCGGATACAAGCGGCTGAAATGAGTTTCCTCCGCAGGGTGTCCGGGCTTTCCCTTAAAGATAGGGTGAGAAGCTCAGTCATCCGGGAGGGGCTCAGAGTAGAGCCGCTGCTCCTCCGCATCGAGAGGAGTCAGATGAGGTGGCTCGGGCATCTGATCAGGATGCCTGCTGGACGCCTCCCTGGTGAGGTGTTCCGGGCACGTCTAATCGGGAGGAGGCCCCGGGGAAGACCCAGGACACACTGGAGGGACTATGTCTCCCGGCTGGCCTGGGAACGCCTTGGGATTCTCCCGGAAGAGCTAGAAGAAGTGGCCAGGGAGAAGGAAGTGTGGGCATCTCTGCTCAAGCTGCTGCCCCCGCGACCCGACCTCAGATAAGCGGAAGAGGATGGATGGATGGATTAGTCGGTCATATACTTGCCGGACTGTGAACTCTGTGGTCACGACCATCTCTAATGGCTTTACTGGTATCCTAGTTTAGCCTTAGCATTAGATCCAAATTTACAGTAGCCTCATCTATATAAATAATAAGTTTTGTGGCCGCTAGTGGCCAGTACTGAGCCCCAAACAACAGACACAACTACACAAAGATAGGCCCGGGTACAAATAAACTTATTTTATTTTCACAAAAGTGCCATTGACAAGCTTCGTCCGACTCAGCAATGCACAATGCAACCTTTTTATTTCTTCACCTTCTCTCTTCCCAGTTGTATCCAGCAGGCGGCGTTAGCTCCTTGGGAATGAGTTCTTTTGTAATTGTGGCGTGTTACATAACCCGAAACTATATAGATATGATATAAAAAGGCAATACCCGTCCCTTGGTGATATGGTGGTAAGAAATCACAAAGGAAAAATAACTTAGCTTTGTTTAATGTTGGCTTTTGCTGCATAACATAAAATGGCAAAAACCCAGCTCGGGAGTTGGGGCCCGATATATAGAGTCTGCCATTTTTGCCGTTGCAGTGGAAGGATTTTTAAACCTGACCTGAGAGTACCACTGGTGCTCAATCCGTTGTCTCCTGAAGCACTTCCAGGTCAGGCTGAACCCCCTTAGTCACAGAGCACTCCATGCCCAACAGGTTCTCCCCAGCTGAAACCAACAGGGCAGCCCTATAAGGACAACAACTCCCACGCTACCCTGTGGGTGACAATACCAGAGCTCGCTAGAAGAGATACTGCCACCCAGTGTATGGGGGGAAAAACCACTCCATGGGAGGTAGTCTCCCACTGCCCCAAATTTCTGGTCTCCTGACCAGGAAAGAAACTGATAACCATTCTGATGTGGCTGCGCCCTCCTCCAGTACGCCAGACTGAGTGCCTTCACTGCCACCGTGCCCCTCCATGCCCACCTCCAGGCTGGGCAGGGAACATCGTACCTATCTTTCTGACCATCCTTTACATTGGCCTCCTGGCCAGACAAGGAAACAGAGTCCACCTTGGCTGGGATGCTGGGCCATCCATCACAGTTTATAATATTTAATTTTCAATAAATAATCAACCCTTAACTATTTTTAATGTTAAGTCTCCTTTATTGCCTAAAACACATTCCTTATTTGCAAATCTTCCTACACACATACATTCCAGTGCTAAATTTCTCATTTGGCACAAATAAAATGCCATCTGTCTGTCTCATTATTATGTAGAAGCTCTCTATTTTAATTCAACGAAAAAATAAACAGAATAATGGAAAGGGTTGGAGACCAGAGTTCTCCATTTAATAAAGGCAATAAAAGCTACAGAAAAAGAAAACAACAATAAGGATGTCTCAGATTCTTGCAAATTTCAATAGCAGATGGTTTCCCTGTTGCAGAGTTTGTTATGCTAAGCAAGCATGGGACAAATGGGGACCATCTTCCAGGTCCTCCTATGTTTATGCAGCTTCTGGGATGAATGGGCAGGAATCTCCGGAGTCATACCAGAAGTGAGGTTATGGTCCATCCTGGGACTCATCCACTGGTCTACAGGGAAAAGAGAAGATGTGGTTGTCAAGTGGTCAACCATCCTACCTTGAGAGAGCCAGTTAGACACTCAGAAGGCACTTGCATGCCACTGTCTTATCTATCCTGGTAACAAAAGTCAAGCACCATCTTTTATTTTCCTAGAATCTCCAAGTGTCTTCCAAAATATATATTTGTTATTTGCGGCTAACTAAATGTTTTTTTTTCTTCTGTGTTATGCTGAGAGAACTGAATAATTAATATTTCTTTTTTTATGCCTCATAATCATACGACATGCACTTCAGAAGAGGTCATTCAACTTAAGGATGTTCAGGCTAGGACAGTACTTGGATGGGAGACCCACCAGGTAAAGCTTGGGCTGCTACTGGAAGAGGATGTTGGTGAGGCCTGCAGGGGTCGTTTACCCTGTGGTCTGAATGTGGATCCTAAAGACTAAGTGCAGTGACAGGGACACTATGCTGTTAAAATTATGCCGTCCTTTGGATGAGACATAAAAAAACGAGGTCTTATTTATTCTTCTTTATTTTTATGGGCGCCACCATTTTTGTGTTGCTAGAGCGTTGCTCCTAGTTGTGACATCTGATGTCAGTCATGGGGCAGTTTAAATACTGGCATGACACTTTACTCATCATCTGCAATTTGTATTCAATCCTGAATTTAAACCTCTAAAACAAAATCTTTTGTGTGTGTGTCTCTATTAGTGTCTGTTGTTACAATCCCTCGCTCTCTGGTTTCTGATTGATATTTTGGTTTCCGGTGAAAGTGTCTTTTGACTTCTCAGTAGAAATGGGAAGAAATTAATAGGCAGTAAGCATATTCTGAGACAAAATCTGTTAGGTTGCCACCTAATAAAAATACTGGTAAAATCCATCCATCCATCCATTTTCCAACCCGCTGAATCCGAACACAGGGTCACGGGGGTCTAACTGGTAAAATTGTCCTTTTAATATATTTTTTAACACAAGTTGGTGTCTTTCAGAACTGATTTTTCTTCTGTTTGACCAGTATGTCATGCTGACCACTTATCCTCTGTCTCTCTTCAGCTTCCTGGCTCCGTGTTATTTTAATTCCTGTTTGCCTTTTTCTGATTCTTCTGTTGCTGATATTGCTGTTCTGTGTTTACTACAGGAAAAAAGGTGAGTGGAGAAACACATTTGGCCGTATCTCACTGAGGGGAACTGTTTCTGCTGTACCACATTCCTTTCTCAATGTAATAACTAAGTAGTAAATAAAAATAATATATAAAAATATTTATAAATGTTCCACTGAGTCCAGTGGTTTTAAACAACAGACAGACAAAAATATGGACAAACAGCATGTTATGCAAAACCCATCCATCCATCCATCCATTTTCCAACCCGCTGAATCCGAACACAGGGTCACGGGGATCTGCTGGAGCCAATCCCAGCCAACACAGGGCACAAGGCAGGAACCAATCCTGGGCAGCTTGCCAACCCACCGCAGGGCACACACAAACACACCCACCCACCAAACACACACTAGGACCAATTTAGAATCGCCAATCCACCTAACCTGCAAAACCCTTATTATTATAATAATTCTTGCAGCAGCTTTTTGGATTAACTGAAAGCTGTATAAAGAACAATTTGAATATCCAGTGAACACCGCATTGCAATAGTCAATTCTACTAGAAATAAATGCATGAATTAATTTCTCTGTATCCCGCACATTTAGAAAACACCTTAATTTACCACATTTTTGAAGATGGAACAAACATGTTTTGAGCAATTTTGTAATGTGCATTTTAAATGACACGCTAGAGTCAAAGATAACACCTAGATTGATGGCTGATTCAGTAAAACTAATGGTGATTCCAACTGAGTTGAAAAATGACTAAATATCGCTGCCATTCCCTCCAATAATTAACATCCCTGTTTTATCTGTGTTTAAAGACAAGTAGTTCTCATCCATCTACTCCTTTAATTCAAGGAGAAACTTCATTTGGTCTAAAAGAAAGGTATAACTGGGTATCATCTGCGTACGAGTGAAAATTAACATTGTTTTCTAATGACAGATCCCTGTAGGAGCAGGTAAAGTGAAAACAGTAAAGGTCCCAGTACTGAGCCCTGCGGGACACCATATTGAACTTCTGTGTATAATGATGGAGTACTGTCAGCACATTTCTGTACGTACTGGAATCGATTTGATAAATCAGAACTAAACCAGGCAAGGACGTTGTCTGTAAGCTCAATGTCATTTTCCAGCCCGTGTAGTAAAATAGAATTGTCAATGGTGTCAAATACTTAAGTCTAACAACATAATTACAGTGGAATTTCCTTCATCAGAGGATATCAGAAGGTCATTTACAACATGCGTTAGTGCCGTTTCTGTACTATGACCAGTGCGGAAACCAGACTGGAATTTCTCAAATAAGTTGTGATGTGTAAAGTGTGACTGAATGTGATTGGCAACTACGTTTTCAAGTATTTTAGAGAGAAAGGGTAAATTTAATATGGGTCTATAATTATTAAGTATATGTAAATCTAGCTCTGACTTTTTAAGTAATGGTTTGATGACTGACACTTTTAGTGCTTTAGGTACTGTGCCACACAATAATGAGCTTTGATAATGCTAAGAATAGGTGCTGAAAGAAAATCAATTGCATATTTTGCTAGTTTTGTTGGCACTGGGTCTAGGGAAAAAGTAGTAGGTTTAATTTTAGAAATTAAAGTTAAGACTTCCTGTTCTGTAACAGGATTAATATTTCTAAAGTGCTGAATGCAAGGTAAGACAGGGTATGCAGTTTAATTCTTTGCATTTATTTTCTCACTACTCAAAGCGCTCAGCAATTGCAGGTTAAAGGCCTTGCTCAAGGGCCCAACAGAGCAGAGTCCCGATTGGCATTTACGGGATTCGAACCGGCAACCTTCCAATTGCCAGTGCAGATCCCTAGCCTCAGAGACACCACTCCACACTGTGATGCAGAGATCTGGGATCTTATATTTTTAATTTTCTCATTAAAGAAGTTCATAAAGTAGTGTACTGCTAATGTCTGTCGGTATTTTACACTGTAGTTCTGAATTCCCATTTGTTAAATTACTGTTCTAAAAAGTACATGAGGACATTTACCAAAATACCCTGTTGATATATGCCTGGGTACTCTAGTCCAGTCATTTTATGTTTCCTTGCTGGGAACAGGAACACAGTCCAATGCTGCCTCCCATTACAGCATCATTATAATTTTTAATATTTGCTAATAATTAAGTCAAATGGCAATTTGCTCGCTGATACTAGTAACACACAGCTAGTCCCTGAAAACACACAAGAAATGTCTGATTTTAATTTAATAGATTACCAAACATGTGAGGTTTTTTTTTTTTCATTATTTTAAACTCTTCTTATTTTCAATGGCAGGTTCACCTTGCATCAGGAGTAATAAGAGCAGGTAAGTCACTTTAAGAATTTTAAGAACATTCTATCAGATAAGATGGATTTGCTGTAATGATAATCAACCATTGACTCGCTGAGTAATCTTGAGTTATTCACTTACTTTATTAATCCCAAGGGGAAATGGAGCTATCTATCTATCTATCTTTTATATAGTGCCTTTCCTATCTATCGATCTA
Source organism: Erpetoichthys calabaricus (assembly GCF_900747795.2). NCBI lineage: Eukaryota > Metazoa > Chordata > Cladistia > Polypteriformes > Polypteridae > Erpetoichthys > Erpetoichthys calabaricus. Next base: position 96,424,942 of record NC_041409.2, on the reverse strand, counting down.
TCTATCTATTTTTAGAAACAAATTTTGGCAATATAATGTACAGTGACTGTTAAAAGTATTCAGCACTTTTCAGTTTATTATTTTAGAATACATGGCAGTGTCCATACGTGCAAACGTCATAGAGAGAGACCTGTGCCCATAGACTCAGGTCTGTCATAGCTGCCACTTACTAAATACTTAGGTTAGGGAATTATTTTGATTGTTGTATTTGTGGTGGCATATATGGGAAGCCTGTGTTTAGGTGTTTGGGGGGATCCTCTCTGATCACATCACAAGTACAGTATATAATTTGATAATTTATACATTATTTTGATATATACAATATGTATGTGTATATAAATATATAAATAATATTCAGATTTATTAATTTATACATTATTAATTATAAATGAAAACTGTGTTAGATATAGATAGATAGATAGATAGATAGATAGATACTTAATTGAAGATTCATAAATCATTAGTTAGATCTAAATAAATATTTAATTACACATTCAAAACGGTTTGGAGTAGCCACCCATATAATTTTCTTGGCTCATTTCAATGGGTTTTGAAATAAGCACAGATGTGTATGGATTGGAGTCTGTAACTGAACTGATCAAAAGGTTGGAAAATGGCGGCTTTTTATGACAAGACCAGAAGTAATGAAATGAACCGGAAGTGACATATTTCTGCGTGCCGGAACCGGAAGTGACGTTCTTCTGGGAGATGGACCCAGAAATGACTTTCTTCTGGACGTCAGAACAGGAAGTGACATCTTCAAGGTTGAATCAGAAAGGTTTTCCCGTTTTTGGTTTGCAGAGACAACAGAAGGTTTAGTGCACCCCCTGGCCTGCCGTTGCATTACCCTCACTTGGTCCATCCAGCTTCCTCCTACTTGCACGTGGGTGACAATATATAAAACATGATAATTCATATTCCATTATCCGGTTTCCATGCACAAAAGATGATAACACAATTAAAATGCATAATTAAAATAAGGTTTTATTACAGAATCACAAGTGAATGAGAACCTTGTAATAATTTGTTCGTGAATTAAATAAATAAGAATCATTAGGCAGATTCTCGAGCAGTGACTCGTTTGTGAATCAACAAGTCGAGACTCGTGATTCAGGCAGTTTTTACACAATGTGCTTTAAACATCTTACTAGAATCAGTGAAATGAAAGATGCTGAAGACATCACTCAGAACACTTAAGCACTACCTTGGAGCTCAACTTAACAGAGTTATTCATGCTCAGGAATCAATTCATATAAATTAAGTGATTCACTGAAAAAAGACATTCAGAAAGAAAAATTAATTCACAACTCGCCCATCACTATTATAAAGTAGACATCATAATGCTGGGTATATTAGGAGAAGGGTGCTAAGTATAGAGCTGCCAGGCAAGAGGAAAAGAGGAAGGCCTAAGAGAAGGTTTATGGATGTGGTGAGAGAGGACATGCAGGTGACGGGTGTGACAGAACAAGATGACGAGGACAGGAAGATATGGAACAAGATGATCCGCTGTGGCAACCCCTAGAAGAAGACGACGACTTTTATAAAGCACACATTGATGGCTTTTTGTTGTATTCATTAAACTTATGCTGTATATGGAGCATTTTGTGCGCAATCTTTGTAAAGATATGATGGGTCCAGAAAAGCTGATTGGAGCAGATTGTGAGGTAGCTGACACCACAGTAAACTTGTTCTGAAAACATGGCCCAATTAAAAGACAACTAATGATAGCATTTCTAATTAGAAGTTTTGAATTCCCAAATGGGCGAGTCATTCAATTTCAGTAACTATAGGTAACCTAGAATGTTGTGTGCGGAACAGAAAAGGCCAAACGACTCTTGCTGCTGTTCACAGACAACCTTCACTTCACAGTGAACAACACTTTACAAGCACACAGTTACAGTACGCTGACTTACAGACATTTTCTGACTACAAGATCACGAACAGGTGAAGTCACTTATATACCAACCTTCAGTAAAAGGAATGATAATTACTGGGAGATATACATTGTCAACGAAGCCGAGGTCAAAAACGAAAATCGAGCCAATACCAGACACACCAATCAAAAAGAAAAATCAGAGGCAGGAGCAAAATTTTGATAACTGGGAAGACAAAAGCGAAAATACTTTTCAAAAATCAACATTGTTTTAGTGTTTTATCTGCAAAATTACATAACAAGGAAAAGCTTGATGTTTAAACTGTCGCTCCTCTCTTGTCAGAAGTGTCGCACACATTGTGGGATTCTGGGTAGTTCACTATGAGAATAATTCAAAAATGGCACTGCTGAAATAAAAGCAAAAATGGTGTTGCAGCAACAGGTTAAAAAAATGATAACTTTGTCAGGTTACTTCCAGTTCAAAAACTAATGGTGAAATTATATTCTTATATTCTTAAAACCCCCCTAAAAGAGTTGAATTGTCTTAGTGCTAAGAACTTAACAATACGAGGTGATGGTAATCAAGGTCTCAGCATTTCAAGGAGTTTGACAAAGCAGTGCCTTGAAACATGTTAATGTGCAGCAACACGTGAGCCAAAAGACCCTAAGTGGAAGTGCCTTGAAAATTGAAGAGATGCTTCTTTATATACATCTCTCACCCTCAGAAGAAGGCTGGTGGAACACCACGGTCACACGAATTTGATGGTGCCAATGGCTTCTTCCTGGCTGTTATTCTTATGATGTCTCTCTCTGTTGCGTTTTGTTTCATGCCATGTGTTTCTCGTAGGGGAAGAGAGAATGAAAATCATGTGCCTGCTACGGGTGGAGAGTCATCTGAAGTGAATGAGTCATCTGTCCAGAAGGATCTTCTCGATGAAGCTGGTGGGTAACTGATGTAATATCACAGGTATTATAGAAGACCTCCATTGAGGTGGAGTAAGAAACTAGATGAAGGCCAGTAGGATGCATGTCTCATAAATGGACATTCTAACTTTTTCAAATATTTATCAATTCATCAAAATGTAAACTAGTATTCTGTTTTGTGGCACAAAGTTTATTTTCTTATTGATTTGTTGTAATTGAATATGAATATAATGGAAACACTATATGATTTTCACCATCTGTGATTTTGTAGGAAAAAATGAAGAAGTCATCTACTCGGAGATGGTAGATCTTCCCCAGAATAGCAGCCAAGGTTAATTCACTTGTTCAAATTTGGTTTGTGTTGCTGATTTTTCTCTTGCCTAACACCTCTCTGTCTTTTACAGGAACACCACTGGTGAGCCCCACAACTTTGGTACTGTACTCTGAAGTTAGAGTTCCACAATGTTCAGGCTCAACCTACTGAATTCCCAGTTACCAATGACAGGAGTTAATGGATGTTCACCAGTGTAACCCATTTCAAGTTCTTCTTAACATTCTATGGGATGCTGATAGATGTTCATTGGAGTATTTTTCTTTTTGAACATTGCAGAATTAATCATAGACAGAGGCAAAAAATTCCCTATTATAATACACTAGAAACATGCAGGTGTACAAATGAAATTCGAGAATGGACCATGTATTATAATTCTGGACAAAGAAAAAAGAATATTACAGATCTGATAAAGCATTTTTTTTCATAAAATATTTAAAACGTTTGTATTTTCTGCTTCTTTATGTGTTAAGATAACATTTGAATAAATTTGGTAGAGAATACTTTAGGGTTAGGAGACAGATAATTACGATTCTCAGGTGGGCAGAATGGGCTTGTCCTAATTGTATTATCGTGAAGTTTATGAGAATCACCAGGTATATTTATTAGGTTCATCCACTTCCACCCTTAAAGATTAACACACACACAGATACACACACACACACACACACACACACTAATCCTATCCAGACAAAGTCTCAAGTGGTGCCAATTGCCAGTCACTCCGCAGTTATCTAAATTTTATCAGGCCCCTAGGATTTTGTTTTGTTCTTTATTTATTTATTTCGCCTTATACAATTTCTTGTATTAGGAATTTGTTAGTTTTCGCATACCCCTTGGGGTCAGAGTACGCGCAGGGTCAGCCATTGTACAGCGAGCGCCCCTGGAGCAATTACAGGTTAAGGGTCTTGCTCAAGGTCCCAGCAGAGTAGGATCTCTTTTGGCAGTGATGGGGATTCGAACTGACAACCTTCTGGATGCTAGCACAGATCCTTAGTCTCAGAGCCACAACTCCGCCCTAAGTTACTAGTTTCTTGCAGCTTTTAAAAACACAAAAAATATTAATAAAAAAAAAACAAACAAAAAAAACTGAGCTTTGTGACAACCCAATCAATACAACTCCTCCAAAAATTGACTTCAGGAGCCCACACTGGCTAACATGAGCCACCAAAGTCTTACTTATTCCAATCGTGTATCTACAGATCGATTGACCAACCTCCTTCTGCAGCCAATGCCACCCTTATGAAGAAAGTTCCACACCCCTATTCTACCAGCACTTACCTTGGGATCTACCACTTCCTATATGCGGAGAGACTTGGATACTTCTATTAACCCTCCAAACATAAACCAAAAATAATCTAACTAATCCAAACATAACCAAAAAAGGAACAGAACACAACCTAACAAAACTCTAGGGTCATTAACAAAAAATAAACCAATAACAAACCTTTGTCAATCAATCAAACTAACCGGATAATCCAAATTCCCCCTGTGGCTGTCTTTCTGCGCTCCAATGAACTCGATACCTTCATTACTAATACATGAAAGCTGCCATCAGTAATGTGAAGCGGATGAGTGCCCGCACTGTGGATCGTCTGCTGGCTGCCCCTTGTGCTGTACTAGCAGCACGGTGTGTCTTGTGGAAATTTTATTTGTGACAGTAATGACTCTACAAACCTATAATCTATAAAGTATTTCCCAAAACTAAGATATAGCCTTCTATATTTTAAAATCAAAGGTGGAAATGCTTATGTACTGGTAAGGTCTTGGCTGGAATACTGTGTTCAGTTTCCAAAAGACTCTACCTGTGGACCTCCAGAGCTCCACTTCACTGAAGAAGATGTCTCCTTATGTTATATGTTAGTGATACGCCTCGTTACACTATAATTAAGATTAGGGTTGGGGGAGGGTTATCTGACTCAATTCAAGTAATCCAGGTGACAAAAAGCTGCAATCCAATTGGCTGTCCAGTGGAGCTACTGATTCATGGAGATGCAGAGGTCTGCAGCTGGATCCATCTCACAGTTTCGGTTTCCCGATGATATGATTTGCAATCATCTTTATTATTTTCTGGGGTTTTTATTGACAGATAAACATCAAAACCATCTCGTTTGGGTTTTTTTTTTTTTAACACAATAAATCCAATTATGTTGTTTTTTTGTGATTTACTACCTGATTTAAAAGTTAATCATTTTTTACCCTCATTTTCACTGCCATTTTGTTTTGTCATCAAATGTCTCATTTTGAGAGGCGAGTATGCACCATTCGCATGGCAATTTTCCATGATCATGTGTGACGGTATAAAGATCACCACAGGACTTTCTTTTCTACCCAAGACTGGATAAAAACAGAGATTACATTCGATTCATTTACTGACTTCGTTATTCATCACTGCTTTTCTGTGTGACTACAATTCTCATGGTTCGTGTCTGGTCACTTTTCTTTGATCTTCTGGTATTGTCCTTGTCCTGATTTTTCTACAATTTTCTCTCAGTTTCTCTGACTCAGTCTGAATATTTCTCTAGTCAATACACTGGGCTACAAAAAAAGACACAGCAGCACTAGAGAAAGTCCATAGAAGAGCGACTAGACAGACTCCGGCACTAAGTGGTATGAGCTATGAGCAGAGATCGACGGAGCTCGGCCTTTTCAATTCAAGCAAACATAAGTTCAAGAATCAAGAACAAGGAGACACAGTTGGAAACTTATTAAGGGTAAATTTCACAAACGTTAGGAAGCTTTTCTTCACACAGAGAACTGTAGACGCATGAAATAAGCGACCAAGTACTGTGATGAACAGTAGGACTTTAGGGACCTGCAAAACTCAACCTGATATTATTTTGGAAGAATCGTATGCTTGGACTGAATGGGCTGTTCTCATCTAGATTGTTCTAAAAAGCTGCAACTCTGCAGAATATTGAAAAACCATCTCAAATAGTATATCTCACCATCTCTGCTTTCATCGAGTAGTTATACACCAAAGCTCTACTTTAGCTGAAGTTCTCTGTGCTTGGCTACTCTCTACTTTGTTTTAAATATCAGACATCTTCCAGCAAAATTCTTCATTTAGGATAAACGTGCTGCTTCAGTGACATCTTGTCAGGAATGTTTCCAAAAAAGGTCGATGCCTGTGTAAGGTATTTGAAGCAAGTTTTTTTGTTTTTGTTAATTTATTCTTTTGGACAGCAGATCATTGGTTGTTCCCACAGTAATGTCTGTCTACTGGGATTCAACACTTCTACAGTTCCATTCATTTTGCATATTTAAACATTAGGGGATGTTCAATTATAAATGGAGTCGATTAGTTAGCCCAAAATTGATTTTGTCTTTAAGTGTCTTAGAAAATAGCAGAAGCAACACAAGTGCTACTCAAACTCTGACTAGCTCTTTTTCTTGCTGAAGCCAAAAGCAGAAATGAGACTGTTATTCAGCTGCCATTGCACAACTTTCATGTCACAAGCATTTGACAAAGAATCCAATCACTGTCATTTTTAAAAAGGATCTTGTGACCATAAGAATTTCTTTTTTTTTATAAAAAACAAAATATGTTGACTAGTTCTCTAATTCATACAACAGGAATGCATTTAATCCATTCTGAAGGCTTGTGCTGACCGACTTTGTGATGTCCTCTGTCACCAGTTCAGTTTATCCCTAAGGCTACAGAAAGTGCCACTGCTGTGGAAAATGTCCCGCATTGTTCCTGTTCCAAAGAAGGCAGGCGCCTCTTCACTCAATGACTACAGACCAGTGGCACTTACCTCTCACATCATGAATCCCTTTGAGAGCCTTCTCCTGGACAATATGGGTCCTCTTGTGGTGGACCACCTGAACCTGATGCATTTTCCCTATTGGACAAAGATTAGAGTGGAGGATGCAATTATCTGTCTGCTCCACAAGGTTTATTCTCTCCAGTGCCTTCAATACCATACCGTCCAGCCATCCCTGTTGAGGGGTAAGCTAGGAGACATACAGATGGATGAGCCTGTGGTGTCCTGGATAATGGACTGTCGGGGAGACTGCAGTTTGTGAGATTCAAGGACAGCGTAAAAAATACTGGAGCAGCACAAGGCACAGTTGTGTCTCCATTTCTCTTCACTCTGTACAACTCAGACTATAAATATAACAGCAGGTCATTCTCAGATGATTCTACACTTATGGGGGGGTATTGAGACCGAGGAGAGGAGACAGGTGGAAAACTTTGCTTCTTGGTGCAAAAATAATTGTCTGCAATGCTTATCGTCAGCAAAAACAAAGAACTGGTAATTGACTTTCACCGCAGCAAAAAGTCTGTATTCCCAGTCACTATTCAAGGAGTGGATGTGAAGGTGGTGCACTTCTACAAGTATTTGGGGGTCCCCATCAGTGACAGTTTGGACTGGTCTTGTAACAAAGAAGAACTATAGAAGAAAGGAAGAGGAGGCTCTTTTTCCTTAAGAGACTGCATTCCTGTAATGTGTGAAGTGACATCCTTCACATATTCTACAATTCTTGTAATGGCCAGTGCCATTTTCCATACTGTGGTGTGATGGGCTGGTAACATCACCTCAAGAGTGGCTCACCGAATTAACAAACTAACTAAACAGGCTCAGTTATGAGACACGTCCTGGACCCTCTAATGTTTGTAGGGAATTAAAACAAAACTGAGTGCCATTATGAACAATTCTGCACATCCTCTCTCTGACACACCAACACTGAGGACTTACATGTACCGATTGATTTGTCGGCTGAGTGTCAAGAAATGGAGCTAGGGGTCTTTTATACCAACGGCACTAGGCCTGCATAATGCGTCACTGGGATTATAACTGCCAAGTTTGCCTTCTCTTTAATTTTTTTCCTTTTTAGTCATTGTCACTCTGGTCACACTGGTTACATGTCCCAAGGGTTCAGTATTCCAAATACTGGCCATGATCTCCTTATGTTGGGTGGAATCTCTGAAGCTTACAGTACCCTTTTTGACAGCATCCAGCCTTTGACACATTCAGTCCTCTCTTGAAAAGAGGTAAGCTGAGGGAAATAAATAAAATCTGGACACCCCAAACTTGCATTGCTTAATCTGATTTAGGATGAATTAGTCACAAGTTCTGGACTTTGGATTATATTTGAACTAACATGAGTTGTGGAACATGGCTTACCTTTCTACCATAGAGTAGAGTGCTTGACTTGTTTTTAAATCAACCAGAGTATTTCTAGTTTCGAGCTTGGTGACTGCAACTCTATACTCTAGGTGACATTTTATAGAGTCCATTCTTACATTTAATTAATTCATTTATGGAAGAAGTGGATACAATGGGTGTCGTTAACATTGGTATTTAGCATCTGTCACATTTAAGTCTTGTCTGAGTGGAATGTGGAGGTACACATGCAAGTGGTTTGTAATCCATTAAAAAATTAATAATACTGTAGCAAAATAAATAGTTTGAATAACGACACTATTAAAATAATCTGAATGTCCAGCATAAGACATCTACGCTATAAAGCTGTGAGTTCAAACTTCTAACCCATGCCTCAGTATCGCAGGTTTAAGGAAGACATTTAGGTGGTGTGGAAAAAGTGCTCTGTTGGCGTCGACCTGACACAGACAGCGGAGGCACGTAAGAATTAAACAAAAAGATTTTATTTTCTTCAGCTGTGGGGCACGTCTTCCCTGTGTCCCACAAGCCCAACACAGTCCCCAAAATACACAAAAGAAAAACAGCAACACACACTCTTCTTCCTCCACTCCTCCCAGGCAGCATTGTCCTCCTCCCGACTCCAGTGCCTCGAATAGTGGCTACAGGCTCCTTTTAAAGCCCACCTGGAAGTGCTTCAGGTGATAATTAACCTAAATCAGGCTGCACTTCCAGGTGTGGCTGCATTACAGCCCACACGGGCACAGGAAGCCATGCAGCTCCTCCTGGTGGTGACCATGGAGCACAACAGGGATGAGCTCTGGTGTTCCAGAATTGTGGCCCCCGATGCAACCCTGGGGGCTGCCACCAAGTGTTCTGGGGGAGGAAATAAGCCTCCCATAGCTGCTCCTTCAGATTCAGTGCCAAAGGGGCATCCCGGCCAGGCATGGGTCCACCACAGTGGTTACCTCTGCACAGCAAAACCTGCCAAAGCAAATTTATTCAAAATGAATAAGCTGTTATAAACGAGCCAAGTTTCATTCCAACAAGCGTGATTTGGTTTTGAGTAAGCACGCCTGTTGACTTACATCCTGCTGTACACACACACACACACAAACAGATATTACTTCACAGTTGCAAAATTTGGTTCCATTGAAAATGTAAAGTCAAGATAGTGACCATATGTGTTTCCCAATGTTGGTTCTGCTGAACTCCAGAGATCCGTGAAAAAATTCATTGGTTCTGTGAGACGAGGTGTCCTTTAATCCACCTTAATAAAAGAATAAGTGTCTGTCTATGTGTTCATCTGGTTGAGATATATATATATATATATATATATATATATATTTTTTATATATTTATATTATATATTTATATTTATCTGCGGTGGATTGGCACCCTGCCCAGGATTGGTTCCCTGCCTTGTGCCCTGTGTTGGCTGGGATTGGCTCCAGCAGACCCCCCGTGACTCTGTGTTCGGATTCAACGGGTTGGAAAATGGATGGATGGATGGATTTATATTTATATAACGCTATTCTTGCCGCTCAAAGAGCTTTACATAGACAGAGGGGACCCACTTTAACCACTGCCACCTGGATCATGCGACGGCAGCCATATTTGCGGCAGTACTCTTGCCACACATTAGCTGTTAGGTGGTGAAAGGGTGACAGAGGCAGCCAATTAGTGATGGGGGGAGGGGCGGGTCGGGAGATTAAAGGGCCAGAATGGATAAGGCCTTGATGGGCAATTTAGTTGGGACATTGGAATACACCCTAGTTATTTCGAAAGGTGCCCAGGATTCTCGGTTTTATGTCTCATCCGAAGGACGTTGCCATTTTTACAGCACATTGTCCCTGTGGCAACAAGTGAGTGCCACAGAATAAAAGTACAGTTTCAAATAAATTACAAAAAAATGGGTTTATTTTTACAAACAAGTAGGAAAGAAGAGTTGAAGGATTAACACAAAAAAGCTAAATGACAAAAATATAAACTCTACCAACGCTGGAGAAATCCTCAGAATTGTTTTTATTTTCAAGGATGTCTATCAAAAAAAATCACCGCCCATTGCATCAAAATGCCTTTTAATGACTCCAGAAGACACATCACTGCAAAAAACAGACATGTGAATTTCCCATTGGGATTAATAAAGTATCTATCTATCTATCTATCTATCTATAAGCCCATGCAGGGTTTTGATCTCATGCCCTCCATAATCAATTCCAAGTTCCATGTTAAAACCTGTTACAGAAACCAGACAAATGGATGATTCTTGGTGTTTCCCATCAGGTCCTGGAGACCTCCCTTCCAATCGCAGGGTCTTGAGTGCCTGTTTCTGAGGTACCCTCTGAAGTAACTGGAGTTGTTCTTGAGGTCTCAGCCCTAATGATGGCTTCTTCTCATGTACATAGTCATTTGGTGGGCTTCTGCTGTCAACAGCTTGTGTCTCTCTTTGGCTGTCCACCTTTATTGCACTATTCGACTGCTAGCGGGTCTCTCTTCAAGATAAAAGTAGAAGAGTAAAATAAATGTTTCAACATGGCAAGTAAACACTGAGTGAGGCATAAGCAAACTGCAGCACACTCACTGTGGTTTTCTCACTGAGATCACTGTGGTTTGTGGTTTCCTGAAAATCTAAAAGCCATGACACAGAGGCTTAAGTTATACGCTTTTTTTTCTGTAGTCTTTACTTCTGGTTAAGCTTAAGGGAAGGATGTAGACTCTTGTGGTTTCCCTCATTGTGTTTAATACCCTTCTTGGTTTTAAGCTTATTAAAAAATATTCTCTCTCATCTCAGTAAAAGATCTGTTTTCTTTATTATAAAATGCTTTGCTGAAATAACATATTAATTATACGGAGATGATAATTTATGAGAATCGCTGGTTTGTGGGGAGGCATGGCATCTCACATTCTAAAATCTCTAGTTCAAATTCTAGCCTGGCCACTGTCTATGTGGAGTTTACACGATTTCTCAAAATTCATGTAGATTTTGTGAGAATTTCTAAATTACTGCAACATCTCGGAGATCAAAAGTTTAGCCTGTTAGTGAATGTAATTCCGCTTGACCTGATTGTGTGCATCTTCATGAGTTTGTGTGTCCCAAAAATGGATTGGCATCCTCTGCAGTGTTATTCATGCCTTATGCTTGATTCTTCTAGGGTTTAGGGGGTGCAAGATGGCACTTCTGGAGTCGTGACAAAGACTCGCCAAAATAAAGTGAGGTGCGTCTTCTGACTTTATTATCATCTTACTGAGTAGCGTGTGTCAAGTGACCACCAGGGGGAAGCAACTTCAGTTACTTCAGAGGGTGCCTGAAAAACTGGCATTCAAGAGCATCGGACTGTAAAGGGAGGTCTCCAGGATTTGATGGGAGTAGATAAACCAGAGTGAAAGAGAGACACAGACAAAACGACAGATTTATTAAAACAAAGTGTGAGAAAAAGTTTCAAAATGGTGTTATATGCTTTCTCTGGTACCCTTTACCTAATATTATGGATTACTGTTATTACATACGAGCGGCACGGTGGCGCAGTGGGTAGCGCTGCTGCCTCGCAGTTGGGAGATCTGGGGACCTGGGTTCGATTCCCGGGTCCTCCCTGCGTGGAGTTTGCATGTTCTCCCCGTGTCTGCATGGGTTTCCTCCGGGCGCTCCGGTTTCCTCCCACAGTCCAAAGACATGCAGGTTAGGTGGATTGGCGATTCTAAATTGGCCCTAGTGTGTGCTTGGTGTGTGGGTGTGTTTGTGTGTGTCCTGCGGTGGGTTGGCACCCTGCCCAGGATTGTTTCCTGCCTTGTGCCCTGTGTTGGCTGGGATTGGCTCCAGCAGACCCGTGACCCTGTGTTTGGATTCAGCGGGTTGGAAAATGGATGGATGGATGTTATTACATACATTTTATCTTAAAGATCTGTAGTCATTAATTGTTGCAAATGTACAAAAATAGAGGATATCCAAGAAGGAGCAAATCATTTTTCACATCTGTGTAGATACTTTATAAAAATATGTTTTTCTTTAGACTACAAACCGTTACTATCCTGTTGAGACTAATCAGGTCACATACTCGGTTTGAAGCTCTTAGTGTGACCTTTTCATTTCCGCCTTTATCCAGGTCACACTTGTCACAGCTGATTTTATCTTGGTCAAAGTGTCACTTCTTTTTATAGGTTAGTGACAGCTTAGGAGAAGAGTAGTCAGAACTGAGTGGGTTTCATACACAGAAACTGGATACGCTGTTACCAAGAACTCCAGTTTAACTTCCACTGATGGACTCAATTAACGTCTATTGTCAATCAGTGCAGAAATTATTTTTACAGCAATAAAAAGGATCATAAACACATGGAATTAATCTTACCAAGTGGTGTGGTAGAAGAAAGAAGTTTAGAGACCTTCAAAATCTCAACTCGATGTTTTAGAGAAACTGAGTGCATAGGACTGGCGAGCCTTGTTGGCCTGAATGGCCTGTTCTAAACACACAAAAGCAACAAAATGAAAACAAACAATCACAGCAAAAATCAGAATTGTATTCTTGTATTAAATAATCATTTAGTGTAAAATAAACATCAGAATGAAACAATAATCCAGAATATGAAAGGAACTGGATAAGCAGAATTATACAGAAAACCATTTCTCTCACAATATATAAGCATATTAACACAACATAAAATTAATCAATAATATTAGTAAAAGAACTACATTTTATTAAAAGCAAAAAACAGAAACTTATTGCGCATGTGAGAAGATCACTACTGACATAAAAGGAGGGTGCAGCTTATTGTTGTTCTAACAAAGATGAAGATCAATTAGATACTGGAGCTTTCAGTCCTTTGAGCCTGGTTAAAAAAATAAAAAAATTAAATTAGATTAGCCCAGAAGTACAAACAGATAGATAGATAGATAGATAGTCATATGAAAAAGTTTGGGAACCCTGTCTTAATTCTTTGGATTTTTGTTTCTCATTGGCTGAGCTTTCAAAGTAGCAACTCCCTTTTAATATCTGACATGCCTTATGGACACAGTAGGATTTCAACAGTGACATGAAGTTTATTGGATTAACAGAAAATATGCAATATGCATCATAACAAAATTAGACAGGTGCATAAATGTGGGCACACAACAGAGATATGACATCAATACTTAGTTGAGCCTCCTTTTGTAAATCTAACAGCCTCTAGATGCTGTCCTCCTATAGCCTTTGACGAGTGTCTGGATTCTGGATGGAGGTATTGTTGACTATTCTTCCATACCAAATCTCTCCAGTTCAGTTCAATTTGATGGACAGCCTGCTTCAAATCATCCCATAGATTTTCGATGATATTCAAGTCAGGGGACTGTGACGGCCATTCCAGAACATTGTACTTCTCCCTCTGCATGAATGCCTTTGTAGATTTCGAACTGTGTTTTGGGTCATTGTCTTGTTGGAATATCCAACCCCTGCGTAACTTCAACTTTGTGACTGATGCTTGAACATTATCCTGAAGAATTTGTTGATATTTGGTTGAATTTATGCAACCCTCGACTTTAACAAGGCCTCCAGTCCCTGAACTAGTCACACAGCCCCACAGCATGATGGAACCTCCACCAAATTTGACAGTAGGTAGCAGGTGTTTTTCTTGGAATGCGGTGTTCTTCCGCCATGCAAAGTGATTTTTGTGATGACCAAATAACTTCATTTTTGTCTCATTAGTCCAAATCAATCTGGCTTGTCTAAATGAGCATTGGCATACAACAAGCGACTCTGTTGGTGGTGTGAGTGCAGAAAGGGCTTCTTTCTCATCACCCTGCCATACAGATGTTCTTTGTGCAAATTGTGCTGAATTGTAGAACGATATACAGATACACCATCTGCAGCAAGATGTTCTTGCAGGTCTTTGGAGGTGATCTGTGGGTTGTCTGTCACCATTCTCACAATCCTGTTCATATGCCGCTCCTGCATTTTTCTTGGCCTACCAGACCTGCTGGGTTTAACAGCAACTGTGCCTGTGGCCTTCCATTTCCTGATTCCATTCCTTACAGTTGAAACTGACAGTTTAAACCTCTGAGATTGCTTTTTGTAGCCTTCGCCTAAACCAGGAGACTCAACAATTTTTGTTTTCAGATCTTTGGAGAGTTGCTTTGAGGATCCCATGCTGTCACTCTTCAGAGGAGAGTCAAAGGGAAGGAAGCACAACTTGTAATTGTCCACCTTAAATACCTTTATATCTCATGATTGGACACACCTGTCTAAGGTCAAGGCTTAACGAGCTCATAAACCAATTTGGTGTTGTAAGTAATCAGCATTGAGCAGTGACAGGCATTCAAATCAGCAAAATTACAAGGGGACCCACATTTTTGCACAACCAGTTTTTCACATTTGATTTCATTTCATCCATCCATCCATCCATTGTCTCCCGTTTATCCGAGGTCGGGTCGCGGGGGCAGCAGCTTGAGCAGAGATGCCCAGACTTCCCTCTCCCCGGCCACTTCTTCTAGCTCTTCCGGGAGAATCCCAAGGCGTTCCCAGGCCAGTCGAGAGACATAGTCCCTCCAGCGTGTCCTGGGTCTTCCCCGGGGCCTCCCCCCGGTTGGACGTGCCTGGAACACCTCACCAGGGAGGCGTCCAGGAGGCATCCTGATCAGATGCCCGAGCCACCTCATCTGACTCCTCTCGATGCGGAGGAGCAGCGGCTCTACTCTGAGCCCCTCCCGGATGACTGAGCTTCTCACCCTATCTTTAAGGGAGAGCCCAGACACCCTGCGGAGGAAACTCATTTCAGCCGCTTGTATTCGCGATCTCGTTCTTTCGGTCACTACCCATAGCTCATGACCATAGGTGAGGGTAGGAACATAGATCGACTGGTAAATTGAGAGCTTCGCCTTGCGGCTCAGCTCCTTTTTCACCACGACAGACCGATGCAACGCCCGCATTACTGCGGATGCCGCACCGATCCGCCTGTCGATCTCACGCTCCATTCTTCCCTCACTCGTGAACAAGACTCCGAGATACTTGAACTCCTCCACTTGGGGCAGGATCTCGCTACCAACCCTGAGAGGGCACTCCACCCTTTTCCGGTTGAGGACCATGGTCTCGGATTTGGAGGTGCTGATTCTCATCCCAGCTGCTTCACACTCGGCTGCGAACTGATCCAGAGAGAGCTGAAGATCACGGCCTGATGAAGCAAACAGGACAACATCATCTGCAAAAAGCAGTGACCCAATCCTGAGCCCACCAAACCGGACCCCCTCAGCACCCTGGCTGTGCCTAGAAATTCTGTCCATAAAAGTTATGAACAGAATCGGTGACAAAGGGCAGCCCTGGCGGAGTCCAACTCTCACTGGAAACGGGTTCGACTTACTGCCGGCAATGCGGACCAAGCTCTGGCACCGATCGTACAGGGACTGAACAGCCCTTATCAGGGGGGCCGGTACCCCATACTCTCGGAGTACCCCCCACAGGATTCCCCAAGGGACACGGTCGAATGCCTTTTCTAAGTCCACAAAACACATGTAGACTGGTTGGGCAAACTCCCATGCACCCTCCAGGACCCTGCTAAGGGTATAGAGCTGGTCCACTGTTCCACGACCAGGACGAAAACCACACTGTTCCTCCTGAATCCGAGGCTCGACTATCCGACGGACCCTCCTCTCCAGGACCCCTGAATAGACTTTTCCAGGGAGGCTGAGGAGTGTGATCCCTCTGTAGTTGGAACACACCCTCCGATCCCCCTTCTTAAAGAGGGGGACCACCACCCCGGTCTGCCAATCCAGAGGCACTGTCCCTGATGTCCATGCGATGTTGCAGAGGCGTGTCAGCCAAGACAGTCCTACAACATCCAGAGCCTTGAGGAACTCCGGGCGTATCTCATCCACCCCCGGGGCCCTGCCACCAAGGAGTTTTTTGACCACCTCGGTGACCTCAGTCCCAGAGATGGGGGAGCTCACCTCTGAGTCCCCAGGCTCTGCTTCCTCATTGGAAGGCATGTTAATGGGATTGAGGAGGTCTTCAAAGTATTCCCCCCACCGACCCACAACGTCCCGAGTCGAGGTCAGCAGCGCACCATCCCCACCATATACAGTGTTGACACTGCACTGCTTCCCCTTCCTGAGACGCCGGATGGTGGACCAGAATCTCCTCGAAGCCGTCCGAAAGTCATTCTCCATGGCCTCCCCAAACTCCTCCCACGCCCGAGTTTTTGCCTCAGCAACCACCAAAGCCGCATTCTGCTTGGCCTGCCGGTACCTATCAGCTGCCTCCGGGGTCCCACAGGACAAAAGGGTCCTGTAGGACTCCTTCTTCAGCTTGACGGCATCCTTCACCGCCGGTGTCCACCAGCGGGTTCGGGGATTGCCGCCACGACAGGCACCGACCACCTTACGGCCACAGCTCCGGTCAGCTGCCTCAACAATAGAGGCACGGAACATGGCCCATTCGGACTCAATGTCCCCCACCTCCCTCGGGATGTGGTCGAAGTTCTGCTGGAGGTGGGAGTTGAAGCTACTTCTGACAGGGGGCTCTGCCAGACGTTCCCAGCAGACCCTCACAACACGTTTGGGCCTACCACGCCTGACCGGCATCCTCCCCCACCATCGAAGCCAACTCACCACCAGGTGGTGATCAGTTGACAGCTCCGCCCCTCTCTTCACCCGAGTGTCCAAGACATGTGGCCGCAAGTCCGACGACACGACCACAAAGTCGATCATCGAACTGAGGCCTAGGGTGTCCTGGTGCCAAGTGCACATATGAACACCCCTATGCTTGAACATGGTGTTCGTTATGGACAATCCGTGACGAGCACAGAAGTCCAATAACAAAACACCGCTCGGGTTCAGATCAGGGGGGCCATTCCTCCCAATCACGCCCTTCCAGGTCTCACTGTCATTGCCCACGTGAGCATTGAAGTCTCCCAGCAGAACGAGGGAGTCCCCAGAAGGTATGCCCTCTAGCACCCCCTCCAGGGACTCCAAAAAGGGTGGGTACTCCGAACTGCTGTTCGGTGCATACGCACAAACAACAGTTAGGACCCGTCCCCCCACCCGAAGGCGAAGGGAGGCTACCCTCTCGTCCACCGGGGTAAACCCCAATGTACAGGCTCCAAGTTGGGGGGCAATAAGTATACCCACACCTGCTCGGCGCCTCTCACCGGGGGCAACTCCAGAGTGGTAGAGAGTCCAGCCCCTCTCAAGGAGATTGGTTCCAGAGTCCAAGCTGTGCGTCGAGGTGAGCCCGACTATATCTAGCCGGAACCTCTCAACTTCGCACACTAGCTTAGGCTCCTTCCCCTTCAGAGAGGTGACATTCCACGTCCCAAGAGCCAGTTTCTGTAGCCGAGGATCGGACCGCCAAGGTCCCCGCCTTCGGCCACCACCCAACTCACACTGCACCCGACCTCCTTGGCCCCTCCCATAGGTGGTGAGCCCATGGGAAGGGGGACCCACGTTGCCTCTTCGGGCTGTGCCCGGCCGAGCCCCATGGGTGCAGGCCCGGCCACCAGGCGCTCGCCATCGAGCCCCACCTCCAGGCCTGGCTCCAGAGTGGGGCCCCGGTGACCCGCGTCCGGGCAAGGGAAAACGCCGTCCAAAATGGTTTTTCTTCATAGGAGGTTTGTTTAACCGCTCTTTGTCTCATCCCTCACCTAGGACCAGTTTGCCTTGGGTGGCCCTACCAGGGGCATAAAGCCCCGGACAACAGAGCTCCTAGGATCATTGGGACACGCAAACCCCTCCACCACGATAAGGTGACGGTTAAAGGAGGGGATTTCATTTCATATAACTAAATACTGCTTCACTAAAAATCTTTGTTCAGAAAACACCGCAGTACTCAGATGTTCCTAGGAAGTGAAAGACATACCACTGTTATCTTTTTTGTTGAAAGTACTTTTTTCATATGGCTGTATGAAAGGCACTGTATAATAGATAGATAGGGCACTATATCATAGATAGAGTTTCTTTGTTCACAGATGAAATTTGGGTTTTTACAGAAGCTCATTTAATAAACAAATAAACAGATAAATAAATCTACTTCTTCTCCTCTTCAGCTTTTCCTATCTTTATGTGGGGTTGATGAGCTTAATCAATCTTTTCCAAACAGCTCTGTCCTTCCATCCATCCATCCATTTCCCAACCCGCTGAATCCGAACACAGGGTCACGGGGGTCTGCTGGAGCCAATCCCAGCCAACACAGGGCACAAGGCAGGAAACAATCCTGGGCAGGGTGCCAACCCACCGCAGGACACACACAAACACACACACACACCAAGCACACACTAGGGCCAATTTAGAATTGCCAATCCACCTAACTAGCATGTCTTTGGACTGTGGGAGGAAACCGGAGCGCCCGGAGGAAACCCACGCAGACACGGGGAGAACATGCAAACTCCACGCAGGGAGGACCCGGGAAGCGAACCCGGGTCCCCAGATCTCCCAACTGCGAGGCAGCAGCGCTACCCACTGCGCCACCGTGCCACCCTGTACCTCCTAAATAAATAAATGCATAACTCTACTATATAATAAAGCACTAAGGTATGTGTGTCCAGTTCCTCTGAGCAATCTGATTGCGTCACCAAAGCCAAACTGGCCAATCAGAAGTTGAAGTGTGACTGTGAGATGCACCAGGAGGAGTGAAGGCACATGAGCCTCACAGAGAGTTATCTTCAAAGATGGCAAGTATAAAAGTGGACAGGAGGTGAGAATGGCACCTTGACTATAATGACAGAGTCTGAGAATTGGGCTTTACAGGAATACGCATGAGAGAAGGAGCGCTGGTAAAGAGACATTCACACACAAGTGAATACAGAGGTAACGCGCTGAAGGTACACGTAGAAAAAGACTAACAACAGTGACTTAAAATTAAGAAGACTAAAAAGAAAAGAAAAGTTCTGACTAGGCAGTCACACTGAGGTGCTATACAGGCATATTGCTGTTGGTATATAGGTCCCCCAGTCGCATTTCTTGACACACTTCTGCTGAAGTGGCTGAAAGTCCTCAGTGTTGGTTTGTCACAGAGGATGTGTAGCATTTGTTCATAATGGAACTCAGTTTTGCTTCAATTTTCGTCTTCACTTCTACCTCCAGGGGGTCCCGAGTACATCCCATTAATGAGCCTGCCTTTTTAATTAGCCTTTTGATTCGGTGGGCCTCTCTTTAAAGTGATGTTACCAGCCACACCACACCACAATGTAGAAAAATTGCACTGACCATCACAGAGTTGTAGAAGAGTTGTCACTCCCCACATTAAAGGAATGCGGTCTCCTAAGGATGAAGATCCTGCTCTGCCCTTTATTTTTTTTTTGTTACGAGACCAGTCCAACCTGTCATTAATGTGGACCCTTATGTGTAGGCGTTGAACCCCCCCACCCCCCTTCACCCCCACCCCCATTCACTTCTTGAATAGTGACTGGACATAGAGGCTCTTTGGCGTGGCAAAAGTGAATAATCAGTTCCTTGGTTTTGCTGAAGTTAAGCAATGCAGACAATTCATTCTGCACCAAGAAACAAAGATCTCTACCCCACTTATCTCTTCTGTCTCATCCCCCCTTATCAATCCACCTCATAAGTGCAGAATCATCTGAAAGGTAAAGTAATTCAGAAAGAACAGTGTTGTTTTATTTGATCATTAATTTTGCCTTAGAGGGTCTCAGTATTTTCTTAAAGAGTATAAGAATGTTTATTTCACCTCTTTCTGTCCTGGTGTGTCCATAAGTGTCAGGATTAGAGACACGAACATTGCCATTCTGTTGCTAGTTCTTGAGTTCTGAGCCCGTCTGGTTTTAAATCAGAAGCTATTAAGTACCACAACGCCCTATTGGCTGTAGGATTTGGACAGAGAATCTATAAATGTGCTTGCTTTACCCCTCTCTCTCTATATCTATCTATCTATCTCTTTCTTACACCATCACCACCACCACACACCGTGGTCTGAAAAGAAGATCAACACGGCAGCCATACGGAGTCAGGCCAATGGCCTGTTCTTAAGAAAGCTGACTAAAAATGATGACTTTGTAGTGGAGCCACATAGGTATTATTGTTTATTGTGTTTGCACCCAGTCACGTCTTGTCTCAGCACCCCGTTTAAACTAATGTGAGTCTGTTTAAACATCGTCCCCGTAAGAAGTAACGGGGAAGGGTGTTGTGGGGAGGCAGCGACCCCCTGAACACGTCAGGACCGGGATTTTACCAATTACATCCGGGTTATCATTATTTAAACCATCAGGAGGGAAAGAAGAGGAGGAAGGAGAAAGACGGAGATTTCATTACCGACAATAGATCATCATCATTTTCTGTCATTATTCACATTGCGCCTTGTTCCCAGTTTGCTTCTTATTCCGCCGGATTCACGACAGCTCAATCATTGCCAGAAACCCCGGGGTTGGACATTATTATCCACCATACACCGAGGAAGCATGGTGAGATTGTTCCATTTTTATTTGGGAGATTCAAACGCAACCATTTTTTTCTGATCAGTCATCCGTATTCTGGACAGTGATTTATCCATCCATCCATTATCCAACCCGCTATATCCTAACTACAGGGTCACGGGGGTCTGTTGGAGCCAATCCCAGCCAACACAGGGCATAAGGTAGGAGGACAGTGATTTAACCGGACTCAATTTCACATTCATTGGCATTTCAGTATTCATCCATTGTTATTATTTGTGTTTTGCGTTTGTTATATGTTGCAGGGGCAAGGGAGGTTTTGTTATTGTATATGTGGTGTTTTCACTTTGCTGCTTTGGTGGAGGGATATACATATACAGATATATTCTACATTGGGGATTTGTATTGAGTTTTATTTAATATATTCATACACTTATTTTACATATCTGCTTTTGTTTGCTTGTGTTTAACCGTCGATTGAGAGGAAAATTATTATTTGTCAGACGTACGGCTTTGTATAAGTAGGTTCAACTCAGTAATTCATTCAGGCCACAGGTCCTGGTAGTGTGGGTGCCGAATGGGTAAGGGGTCGGCCGTTAAAACTTAACTAAAGACAATTAAAGTAACTGCAAGTCTGTGTGCCGCTTGAAACTACATTTGTCAGGTTGTATGGTTGCCAGTGTTCACTTGTACTTTGCTTATTGTTATTTATGAATATTATCAAGAATATATTATTTAAAGTGTAACTTAACTCTTGCTTGTCTTTTACTCTATGTAATTTCCTGAGGTTATAGGTCTAGAAGGGAAGGTGGGGAGACGTTATAAAGTACAATACCTTATAAACAGTGCTAAGTCTATGAGATTTGAGGCATTCTGACAAAGGCTACACATTAAAGAATACTAAAGGGGAAAGTAGAGTAATCTAGAGTTCTAGCATGACAAAACATTTACTTTAGGTTTTGTTAATTCATTTAGGATGTTTTCATCACCATTTTGGTTATTTTCACCACGCCATCTTTGTTCACCTTGATGTGAGGAGTCCATACCATATTATTACTGGTGTGTCTTAAGAGATTGTAAAATGTCTTCAATGGAAGTTCATCTTATCCAAGTTTACGGATTCCAAAACCATTTTGTGTTGATTGTTTGAGTTCTTTAAAAACATTTTTTAAAAAAAGCTTTTTTTCTGATTTCTACCTGTGCTTGATTTTTTTTTTTTGACTTTCAGTTTGGCTTTGGTAATGATGTGGCAGACTTTTTTTCCAGTTCATTCAGCTTCTCTTTTCCTGGCTACTATTATAATCCTCTTGCTAGTTTTCACTAGCATAACAAATATTATTTTGTGTGCACAGAGAGTCTTATTTTATTATTTTTACTCCTACCTGAAGATTTAATGTTCATTAAGTTTTGGGGTGAAGGTGTTTTTGTCCATAAAAAAGCCCATTTGTCATGTTCTGTTTACTTTTTGTTTAATAAACCTTCTTCTATCAGGGTAAACTGAATGGAAAGCACTTAAGCTAACACACTGGGATGTGTAATGACAGTAAAATGACAGATTACTGTTTAGGAATACACTCCTTAAAAGCAAAATGAAGCCTGCGCCACTTCTATTGTCACCTTTCCTCCATAATAATTTTATACGAATTATGCCTACTGAATTTACACCACCATTTAACTGCTCCCAGATCTCTTCACCCTCAAAATATCTTCTAATGCTGACCCAAAGTTGTTCATTTCGCCTCTTTTGGACATCCGTTTTTACCATCTTTATCATAGTACCGATTATCTTAAGTTGTAGTAGAGATGACATTTAGGCTATTTTTTTATATGTTGCAAACAAATTTTAAATATAGAAGAAACTCCATTAAAGTCAGTGGAGGGTTAAAAGTGATGCAAAAGGACATGTCAGTGTTTTAAACATTTTTTTTGTTTTTTTTTTGTACAGTTAGGGCACTGTACTGAAATCCTTCAAATATCTAAGCTGAAAAGATAACATTTTGGATGTTTTTTTTTTCTTGAATTGTGAACAAACAAAACCACCCTAAATGCCATGACAAGTCCATCAAAGTATATGATGGGTCACAACTGACCCGCTAGATATGGCAAGGTAAACTTTTTTTTTTTTTTTTTTTTTTTACAGTTTATATGGGCAAAATGTAGAAAACATCACAAGGTTTTATTCTGAACAAACTCCATTTATTATGGTTTCTTCTTCTTCTTCTTCTGGCTGCTCCCATTAGGGGTTGATACAGCGGATCATCTTGTTCCATATCTTCAATTCCTCTACATGTTGCTCTGTCATGCATTTAGTATGGTTTACTGATTTTAAGTAGAAAATGGAAATCTGCTTTGTTGTCTGCATGTTGATCTGGCAAAATTTACACCAGACGCCCTCCCTGACGTAACCCTCTCCATTTATCCAGGTTGGGACCGGCACAAAGAAACACACTTGTTTGTCCTGAGAGGAGTGCGTTACAGTAATCTAGTCGACTGAAGACAAAAGCGTGAACTAATTTCTCCGCATCTTTCAATGATATAAGAGGTCTAACTTTTGTTATATTTCTTAAGTGAAAAAATGCTGTCCTAGTGATCTGATTAATATGTGATTTAAAATTCAGGTCACAGTCAACTTTGTCAGTATTCACTTTGTGTAACAACAACAACATTTCTTTCTATAGAACATTTTCATACAAATGTAGCTCAAAGTGTTTTACAAGATGAAGAAAGAGGGGAAAAAAAGAAAATATTAAAAGTAGTGACCAGTTAAACATCAACACACAGGTTCTAAGGTGTTTATAAACCAAAACCATACGTAGTACATACTGAGCCATGACCGTGTCCTCCTCTCCGCCCTGAAGTTATGTTCCTACCATTACAAATCCCTTTCTCAGTTTTTAGGATTCTGCTTTGGCTTGTGTACTTCTTGTTTAGTGCCCTGCATCATGGAACCACCCTTGCCCATCCAAAATCAAGTGGTCTTTCCATCTTCCCTTATTAAACGTAGTTTAGTTCACCAAATTTTTCTCCATTTTTGCTTCAGTTGTTGCTATTCACTACCCAACTTGTCATTCCTTTATTCACAATTATCCACTTAGAGTGGCTTACAAACGTCTGATGAATTATAAAAAAATAAAGCAGACAATTAAACCTGTGTTATAATGATTCTGGAATCTATTTCCCATTCATTAGCAATAATAGCTATAATATGCAATGTATATGTATTTCCACTTGAGGGCAGTGTTGCTCTAGCAATGCACACTGCTGTTTCAGGGAATCTTCAGCTCACAGCTTCAGGAGACGCCGGTCATTTGTGTGGACTCCTCTCAGTCACCTTTTGTCTGCATGGTTTTTTTTCTGTGCACTTTAATTTCAAAATACATTTAAGTTTAACTGAATTGTACAGATACGGCTTCTGGCTTCCTGGGAACTGAAGTGGAACAAGTGGGTTCAATAAATATTTATGGGTAGGGAAAGAAGACAGAGTAACAGTTTTGCAAATAGAAAAATTTGCTATTAATTAGTGTATTTATTAATCTATTAAGTGCATATATAGTCCAATGACACAAGTTAAAAGGATTTCTCAACTTAGACTATGCTGATTGCCAGAATTTGCAGTGCCTATAAAAATTCACCCTCTTGGAAGTTTTCCCCTTTTATTGTTCAGCATTGAGTCCTAGAAGATTTAATTTGGTGTTTTTGACACTTCAACTGAAAAGAACCCTTTAATGTCAAAATGAAAAAAGATCTCTGCAAAGTGGTCCAAATTAATGACAAATGATTTTTAGCTCTTTCCTGTTGTGCGAGATGAAAGCCTAAACCATCCTGGTGCTCCTGTTTATTTCCTTTTTTAAATATTTGAGATATCCTGAATTTTAGTAATTTAAGTAGAACTGTCCAAATGAATACTAAAAACATGAAAAAAAAAAAAAAAAAAAGGGGAAAAAGACCCCAAAGAAAGAAAAAGATTTCAAGTATCCGTCAAAGTCTACTATATCTGCGGTCAAGCTCACAGAGAGACAGCTGCAGATGGAGGCTGAGGAGTCAGATGACAGGCGCCAATCAGCCAGGACCTGCCAGTGAAGCATTCATTTTCCTCCCAGTATTATGGGATTGAGGCTGGAAGTGAAAACAAATCACTTTCTGAAAAGCAAACCCAAACCGGGGTAGAATGTTGTCCCCACCAGTCACCTTTACAAACATCCCCTGTGCTTCCACCACTTTCACGACATCTGGCTATGTAACGCCATCGGAACACAGCATGGAAGAAAACACAGATGAGGCTATAGTGCTGAAGTCACTGATTATCAAAGTCTGGGTAGATATACAAAGTTGAATAGACAGGACAACAGAACTGTGGATCTGGAGGTTCATTCAAGCAATAACTTTGATGTTAAGTTGAAAAAAGATTTAGGAAAAATGGACAAACTATTAAAACTCCTGGGACAGAGAATATAAATTGAGATTGGAGACTTTATTGGTTGTGCTTACAATTGTTCAGATTAAACTTCCATCCATCCATCCATTTTCCAACCCGCTGAATCTGAACACAGGGTCACGGGGGTCTGCCGGAGCCAATCCCAGCCAACACAGGGCACAAGGCAGGAAACAATCCTGGGCAGGGTGCCAACCCACCGCAGCAGATTAAACTTAATTCTTAAATTAGTGTGCCAGAGCTTAACCCAGATGGGTTTTCCCCTCCACTAATCCAAACCGGGGGAGAACCTTGTCCCCTCCAGTAACCATTACAAACACCCCCTGTACAGGGTACTTCTACCACCTTCACGCCATCTGGCTATGTAACACCATCAGAGCTCAGCACAGAAGACACAGATGAGGCTATGGAGCTGAAGTTACTGATTATCAAAGTCTGGGTGGATCTACAAAGTTGAATACAGTAGAACAGAAGAACTGTGGACCTGGAGGTTCATTCAAGCCATAACTTTGATGTTAAGTTGAAGAAAGATCTAGGAAAAATGAATGAACCCAGAGGAAAAAAAAAATTAACAGATTTGAGGATAACTTAATGGCAAATGCAATGTTCAGCCAATCATCATCAATAGGACCACCTGATTACTATGGGATATTTCGTACACTGCTTGACATCTGATATTTTAAGTATATTAAAGAAAATCATTGGCTGTATGTTGTATTGCTGGGATGACCAGCTGGGCAGTAAGCGACCCACCACGCTGTGGGTTCCATTTGCTCTAGTCTCCTTCATTTGCACTCCCAGGCATATTAGCTCCATTGGTATTGTAATCACTCATCATCCCAACCCTGAAGTATAGAAACCCAGTGCTATGTTTTCTTTTTCTAGTGCCACATTTGTAATGATATATGCAATATTAATGTACTTGAAATCGTAAACCTCATACTGATTTCATGAAAACCCACCACTAACTGATAAATGTGAGACATGTGTGAAGGAAAGGGCCAAGTGTTATGCCTCGGGGTAGTGATGGCTGCTATGTTTTCATCCAAATACAAAAAAAAATTAAACAGTCGTGTGAAAAGGTAAGTACACCCCATGGAAACGGTTGATTTCATCAATATATTTCATGTGTCAACATTACATCTTCATGCAAACAGAGCCTACAGATAAAGGTGATACACTTGAATAAAAACCAAGAGAAATGGCCTTTTCAATTTTTTACTCAACAAAATTATCAATAGATGTGAAGGCCTACTGCGGTGGGCTGGCGCCCTGCCCAGGGTTTGTTTCCTCCCTTGTGCCCTTTGTTGGCTGGGATTGTCTCCAGCAGACCCCCGTGACCCTGCAGTTAAGATATAGCAGGTTGGATAATGGATGGATGTAAAGGTCTACTGGTGAAAAAGTAAGTCCCCTTTGACCTCAGAAGCTGGTGCTGCCCCCTTTAGCAGAAGTATTTTTGCATAACTGCCTACCAATCCCCTCACAACATTTCAAAGGGATTCAAATCAGGGCTTTGACTAGGCCAGCCCATAACCCTCCATTTCTTCTTTTTCAGCCTTTTCCTTGGTGGTTTTACTACTATGCTTTGAATGATTATCTTTTTTTTTTCTTTGTTTATATTCTCGAATAAAAGCACACTTGTGTTTTGTTACACCTTTTGTGAAAATGTTTGATATTTGGAATTCAGTCTGTACACTTTATATACACTTCACGTCAGCATTTTGTCATTAATACGGTAAGATGAAAAATTCTGTTTTACTTATGTGTTTAACATTTCTTGCTTCACTTTTCCTGTCATCCTACATTTACCCAGATCACTGCAGACACGGAACACACATGAAATGTTTGTATTCATAACAATATATTATTCAATCTATACAATTTCAAACACCTCACTGCCAGATAAAGCGACTTCAGAATCGGAGTTGACATTCAGCTGCCTCCCGGGTGGGGACAAGTGAGCAGTCTGCCTGCTGCCAGTGCTGATCGACACATTTGCACGACAAAGACACTGATGACGAGAGGTGTGAAGGAATTTAAGGACACCCGGGATTGACTTTTTTCGTAGGCTTCAGGGATTCTAGTGCTAAAAGCTCCTTTCAAGGTACACAAGGCCACTGTGCAACAATACACATAAAATCAAACAATCCAAAGTACAAATTAAGTTAAAAACAACAACCTTTCTAATATTGCCTTTTAAGTCTAGATTTAAAAACAGAAAAATGGAGGTACATGCATGGAGCTCCAAGGCAGGGCATTCCATAGCCGTGGCCCCGACACACTAAAAGCACTGTCGCCCATTGTGCTTAATCTGCACAATGGAATGGTTAATAGCAAGGAGTCAGAAGGACAAAGTGAACGTGATGGAGTATATGGACAAATTAAAGACAAGTAAGGTTGGGGCTAGACCATGAAGAGTCTTAAAAACTAATAGGTCCATTTCCAGTTCAACTTCAGCTTTCAGACAGATGGCCCCACGTTCTCTTCAAGCACACTTTGACGTGACGCAGAATTCATAATTGACTTGATGACTGGAACCTGCCCTTTCTCCGAGACAGCAAGCAACGCCAAATCAGAACATTTCCTCCACCATGGGATCCTTAGCTGAAATGTTGTCTTCAGTTTCTGCTACACATATCTACTGTTACTGTGATCCATCTTCACCAGAAAACATTGTTCCAGAAAGTTTGGTATTTGCCGAGATGTTCAATGGCAAACTGTGTTCTTGCTGTAATGTTCATGTTGGACAGCAAAGGCTTTTTCATGGCACACCTCATATGCTTGTCAAATTAATGCACTATTTCTAATTGTAGATGCATTAACTTTGACACCTGCTGTTACAAATGTTCCCTGCTGATCCAAAAATAAATTTATGGAACCTTGGAGACTTAGTATTGAATGGCCAGCTCTTGGGATGAATATGCATGGACAGCCAGTTCTGGTCAAATTAGCAGATGTTTGAAATCTGCATCACTTATAGATGATTTTCCTACCAGTGGAATGATGGATTAAAAATATATATTTTTAAAACCCTTTCCAGACTTCCGGGCATCCACAACCTTCTTTCTGAGGGTCTTAGAGAGTGTTTTTGATCTTGGCATCAATAGCAAAGGCAACACCAGACACTCGATATCTGCAGTTTAAAACAAGACAGTCAGGTCCACCTGCAGTCTCCCTAAGGAGGTTCTAATCCTTGGCACCTCATCTGGAACACCCGATTGCAATCTGGTGGGAAATGGAGGTGGACTTACTTTTTTCATGTGACAAATCTGCATTTTTTAATTTAATTTAGATTATGAGAACGAACACATTTTTTCAAGTATATCACCTTTATCTGTAGCCACTGTTTGTATGAAGATCAAATGTTTGCAAGTTCAAATATGTTGAAAAAAGTTCCATTGGGTGTACTTACTTTTTCACATTTTTGTAGCTTGATTCATACATAATTACGTACAAAATCTGTTGAACAGAAAAATGATTGGGTTTTACGTGCTTGTTTGTATCTGTGGATTGTCATAAGCTGACACCACTGTAACCCAAAATCTGTCTGTCTGTACTCCTACTAGTCTGGGGTGGATCTATCATAAGGACGTGCTGGGTGCACCCCAATGGTCCCATGATGGGTAAGTGGCCTATCCACCACAACCCCCTGAGGTCTAGTTTCCACACTTTGATTTCAAAGGGGGCCCACTAGTCCAGCTCATCTTGATGAACCAAAAATCATAAGAAAGGACAAGCCCCTGAGGGGCCAAGTTTATAAAACGGTTGAGTGTCAGACTGCAGTCATCAAGAGAACAATTTGCTCAATGGAAACCTGAATATTTCAGCAAGAGTGGGAATTATCACACTGCATTAAATGGCCAGGTGTAACACATGCTGCATTGTTTAAATTATGATCAACTCTTTATTAAGGAGCTCTGTTCATCATGTTGCCCAAGGGCCTATGGGGGTCTTCATCTGGCCTTGGTATAAGTAGTAATAACACTATTATTACATGAACGGAGTTTGAAAAAAATTCTCACACGTCTAACCCACATGCAATACGCCACCATTATTTGGTGCCACGATAGACAAAAATACACAAGACGACATGATGTCATGCTATTTAAATGATTCAATTGAGACTGGGTGACTTTATGCACAAACTTCATTCTGATGTTGCAGTCCACACTGTTGCTGATCAAGTGGAAGATATTGAAAAAAAGATTTCAGTTTAAAGTTAACAGCTGTTTAAAGGGTAGACTAAAAAGTGACAGTGTCTGGCTTCTGAAAGTGACACTTGGCTTAGGACAGGATGTGGTTTCTTCAAGTTGGATATTTCTCTGGTTTTAAATTTCACTTCTCTTTCACACAATGCATGATGAAGACACTACAACATGACTATGGCCTTTGAGCATCACTTTGTTCTTTTTTTTTTTATTCTGAGCTTTACCTTTTTGAAGAAAGTGAGGTGGGCACCAAAGAATTAAATGATTAATGAGTCACAGATTCAAAATCTGGACAGCTGGTGCCCAGTCCAGGGCTGGGGTCTAACTTGACCCTTTATTGCTAGGACAGGTAATGGCTTTCCATGGCCATGTGTCCTGGAGTAGAAAATCTACATTAGAACACTCTAGACGAGAACAGGCCATTCAGCACAACAAAGTTAGCCAGTCCCATTCACTTATTTCTTCCAAAAAACATCAAGTCGAGTTTTGAAAGTCCATAAAGTCTTACTGTCTACCACACTACTTGGTTGCTTAATCCACGTGTCTATGGTACTCTGTGTAAAGAAAAACTTCCTAATGTTTGTCCGAAATTTACCCTTAAGTTTCCAACTGTGTCCCTGTGGTTTTTCATCAACTAATTCTCAATCTACTGGACTAATTCCCTTCATAATTTTAAGCACTTCAATCATGATACCTCTTAATCTTCTTTTGCTTAAAGGCTCAGCTCTTTTAATCTTTCCTCGTAACTCATCTCCTGTAGCCCTGAATCAGCCTAGTCGCTCTTCTTTGGACCTTCTCTTGTGCTGTTATGTCCATTTTGTAGCCTGGAGACCAAAATTGCACCCAGGACTTCACATGAGGCCTCTCCAGTGTGTTATAAAGCTTGAGCAGAACCTCCTGTGACTTGTACTGCACACGACAAGGCGCTATATAACCTGACACTGTTTGCCTTCTTAATGGATTCTGAACACTGTCGGGAAGTCCACTAGGACTCCTAAATCCTTCTCATAACGTGTACTCTTGATTTTCCGACCGCCCATTGTGTATTCAGACCTAACATTTTTACTTCCCATGTGTAATTCTTTACATTTACTGACATTAAA
The DNA here is from genome assembly GCF_900747795.2 of Erpetoichthys calabaricus. Classification (NCBI taxonomy): domain Eukaryota; kingdom Metazoa; phylum Chordata; class Cladistia; order Polypteriformes; family Polypteridae; genus Erpetoichthys; species Erpetoichthys calabaricus. The sequence goes on along the minus strand of NC_041409.2, from coordinate 96,394,621 downwards.
TTTCATCTGCCACAAATCTGCCCAAGCCTTTCTGCTGTCCAAGTCCTTCTGTAACAATTTAATGGATTCCAAATTATCTGCCAATCCACCTATCTTGGTATCATTTGCAAACTTAACCAGCTTGTTACTTATATTCCTATCTAAATCATTTATAGATATTAAAAATAGCAGCAGCCCTAGCACTGACCCCTGCTGGTCACCACTCTTAACATTGGCCAGTTCTGATGAGGTTCCTCACACCGTCACCCTCTGCTTCCTGTGTCTGAGCCAATTCTGCACCCATCTAAAAACATCACCCTGAACTCCCACTTCCAACTGCAGAATACTTCTATTAAGTTTTTAATTATTTTGCTCAAAGGAAACAGAAGGAATTGTATTTAAAGGACTTTAATTAGAGGCATTGCAAACATCCTTACTCATACATTCTTCCAGTGTTGTACTAGGAAATTATAACCCTTAGCACATCTGGTGTTAACTGGTTCACAACTTAATGGTGGAGAGAAAAAGTGGTAAGTCCACACCACAGAGCCCTAGGACCACTTTCAATTAGTTTATAACTGATGGATGACATGGGACTAGAAGTTACAGAAATTAGTTTAAAAGGTAGAGAAAGAACTACTTCAGATAACTTCAAACTAGAATGTGGTATTAGACAAGGATGCCCCTCATCACCACTGCTTTTTGCAATCGCCATAGAGCTTGTCGAAATGCTTTTGAGATAAAGGGGGATTTTCAGAGGAGGACTTGAACGGAAAATTTCACTACAGTTTATGCAGATATGGTCCTGTATGTATCAGATCCACAAAATACTGTGCCTGCAGTCCTAACAGCACTAACAGAATTTCAAAAGATTTCCGGTCTCAGAATTAATTTGAATAAAAGTGTGCTCTTTCCAGTGAGCTCTCCAGCACGCAATATTAGATTGGATACCTTCCCTTTAATCATGGCAGATCAGTTTAAATACCGAGGGGTAAACATCACAAGTAAACATAAAGCTCTTTATCAACAAAATTTTGCTGTCTGCTTGGAAAAACTGAAGCAAGACTTGTATAGATTTTCTACCTTTCATCTCACTTTAGCTGAGAGACTAACATTGTCAAGATGAATATCCTTCCTAAGCTTCTTTCTATTTCAAAGCATTCCAATATACATCAACAAATCATTTTTTAAGAAGTTAGATTCAATCGTAACTTCATTTATTTGGAATTCAAAACAAACGTATGCAGCTTTCAATGTCTGGAAAACATTCGGGATTAAATCACTTAGAGATCTGTACGTAGACAACGTCTTCACATCCTACAAACAATTACACTCCAAATTTAACCTTCCAGCAAAACATTTCTTTCACTACCTTCAAACCAGAAACTTTGTTAAACAACCTGCCCGACTTTCCTCACCTTCCACCTACTTCTACTCCGGAAAAAATATTGACCAGTCTTGAGGAACTCTGACAGCATTCCTCTAACATATAAAAACATTTTAAAGTCCCTCCCATTCAAAGATACCAGAGGACATTGGGAAAAAGATCTCTCACTCAACATTTCGGAAAAGGAATGGAAGGCAGCAATGCACAGAATTCACTCGAGCTCCATATGTGCAAAGCATACAATTATTCAACTTAAAAATCATCTTTCGAGTACATCTGTCTCATTTAAAATTGTCCAAAAAGGTTTCCAGGGCAAGATCCAACCTGCGCACGTTGCAATCAAGCTCTAGCCTCATTGGTCCACATGTTCTGGGCCTGCACCAAATTAACATCATTCTGGACCAAAAAATTTTGAAATGCCTTTCAGACAGCCTTGGTGTCTCAATCCCTCCTAATCCACTAACAGCTGTGTTTGGTGGGCTCACAGAGGGGCTTAAAGTGGAGAAGGACAAACAAACCGATTGCCTTTACTTCACTATTGGCACGTAGACTTATCTTGCTCATCTGGAAGAATCCTAACTCACCTCTTTTTAGTCAGTGGGTAACTGATGTTATATACTATTTGAAACTGGAAAAAATTAAATACTCACTTAGAGGATCTGTGCAAATTTTTTAAAACCTGGCAGGATATCTATATAAAATCCCTATGTGCGTCCAGGTGTCCGTGTGTGGGTGTCTTCTGGTGAAGTGCGCATGCAAGGGGCACGGTGCGACGCGCGATATTACTGTCAGAGAAAGTTAGAGGCGTTTTACGGAAATACAAACCAGTATTACTGCGAGAGGAAATTAAAAGTACACAATACAGTGATGCATATTACAGCCACATACAAGCCAGTATTACCGTCAGAGGAGATTAAAGGCATATTACCGACACGCATGCCTGTATTAATCGCCAGAGAAAAATAAAGGTATATTACGGACGTACAAGTCGGTATCCTTCAATAAGGGCGCACACAAAAAGGCGAGCCTCAAAAGGGCGACCTCAATTGGGCTCAGCGAATAAAGGCGCGCGTAAATAAAGATCTGCACCTGTTGCTCTTCACATATTCCAGAGCCATTTGAACTAAATTATCTACGAACGCCTTTATTCGCCGCGCTCAATTGAGGTCGCCCTTTTGAGGCTCGCCTTTTTGTGCACTCCCTTATTGAATAGAGCCGTACAAGACAGTATTACGGTCACAGAAAATTAAAGACACACAATACACGGCAGCAGCCCACGAAGAACGGTCAGCTCAGCAAGTAAACATCAACAAAAGAAAGGCTGAAAGAAAGAAAAATACGACCAACAAAAAGAATGAGGTCAAAGTCCCTTGCCATTTAATATAGACTGTTCCTACTAATGTTTATGCACTACTGTTCTAGCGCCCGTTATTGTAACAGGCTAAATGACTAGTAATTAATATTTTATCAAGCATTTAAATTGAGGAAGCAGATTCTCTTCCCCGTTTTATTTCTCTCTTTTCTACTATTAAAGTTTCACTGTGTTGGCGAGATAGAGATAGAGATAGAGATAGAGATAGAGATAGAGATAGAGATAGAGATAGAGATAGAGATAGAGATAGAGATAGAGATAGAGATAGAGATAGAGATAGAGATAGAGATAGAGATAGAGATAGAGATAGAGATAGAGATAGAGATAGAGATAGAGATAGAGATAGAGATAGAGATACTTTATTAATCCCAATGGGAAATTCACAAATTTTCATGGGTGGGGGTTTACTTGATTTGAATCTAGTTTTGTAAAAAATTTGACTTGTATGAAATGTTTGATTTTAATAAATTCAATAAAATGTTAAAATAAAAAAAGCTAGAGAAAGAAGTGTGGCGGTACTTTAAAGATCGAACACTCTGATCAGTCAAAATTACATCATCATATGATGGGTATTCTGTATAAAGTGTGATGCACTTTTAAGAGCTCCAGCACTTACCAGGCTGAAGGGAGTCAAATCTGCATTTTATGCCTTAACTCTTCAAGAGTTGAATATTTTTCCCAGACAAACGCAGTTTTATGAAAAGCACACAAAGCAATGGTTTTACACAGAAATCAACATCAAAACATCTGTTGCTGTGTGCTGTGGCCACCAGTTCGCTGTTTCTTTTGGCTCAGGGTGCTCATGGGTGGCACAACTGCTGGCAGGAATGTGCAGTAGGCTGGCTGCCAGGTTGTCTTCATGTGGTAGTGGTGGCAGCGGTGGTCACAGTACAACGCAATCTGGTTTGTCCCTCCTGTCATCGTAAGTGGCGGTCCACCATAGGCACGTCAGCTACACAAAAGCGCGTTCAGCACCACAAACTGGAGAGCGATACCTCATTTTCGTTTTCAATCTCGATCTCCAGATCACTTACATCAAAATCGGAGGCCGACAAGTCAGATTCTAATTCATAGATAATATGCAAAAGTATTTCGCCTGGGCTTTTGCTTCGATCTCTTGTCAGATGTCGATGCCATTTTGCCAGCTGTATGCACTTCACTACTCACGCGAGTGCAGGGAATCTCGGTCAATACAACCAAGCTAAATTCCTTTCTAGCAAAGCGAGTCAAACTAAAATAACAGCAGGTTTTGTCACCATTTACAGTTCATTATTGCCCTCAATCCCTCCTGTTGACAAAAGTTGACATCCACCCTGAAAGAGTTAATGTGACACAAATCTGATGTTTTCAGGGCTGTGTGGACACAGAAATCTGATCTTTTCAAATCAGATTTAAGTCACTTTCATATGTGATCCAGTATTAGATACATGTATGCATCCGATTCATGGCTATGAAGCGTGAATGAGAACGGTCAAATTGGAATTCATGTGGGTTTTTTTACGTATAGGAATTGGCTCAATAATGCCGTCATCAACCAGCTCCGGTACTGTGGCAAAACAAAGGAGAAGAGCTACAGCTGTGACAACAGACTTGGTGTAATCAGAATATAAGTTTAATGTCACTGTGCTCTGTGCAAATATTTCAAATCTGTTTTTCCCTTTTCTTTCTACATGCACAACTGAGCCCGATTTAATACAAAGGGGCTCAGCATTTAGAACTGCTAGGCCAAGCATCAGACAAGGTAGACAAAGACAAATGGGCAACGTGCACTATTTCTGTGTGACAGAATGTCAGTCAGTCATTGTCCAACCCGCTATATCCTAACACAGGGTCTGCTGGAGCCAATCCCAGCCAACACAGTGCACAAGGCAGGAACAAACACCGGGCAGGGCGCCAGCCCACCACAGGGCACACACACAGCACATATTAGGGACATGATATTGGATCTTCTCTTTGCCTTGTTTGGAATGGCACGATTTTACCCAAGAAAGAGCCTGCACATGGAGAAAGAGTATAAAGCCCTGGAACATTGCCCGGCACACCTTTGAAGCCAACGGACAAATGGGAGATAACGTCATCCGATCCTGAAAATCCTTCCAGCGTAGTGATGAAAATGGCAGACTCTACACAAAGGTCTTGTCATGGCTTCACATCTGTTATGCCACATAAATCGTCATTAAAGAAAGCTAAGTTACTTTCTCTTATGTGATTTCTTACTGCCGTATCACTAAGGGAGTGATATCGTCTCGTTATATCTATTTAGGTTGTTTACTTAAGATGCCACAATTACAAAAGAACTTATTCCAACCAGGGAGCTAGTGCCACCTGCTGGGTAGACATGGTCCCACCATTGCTGGCTCCTTTTTGTACCCACGCGTCTCTTGGTCAAGCAGTACCAATAATGGACGCAGAAAGCCGTGTAGCTTTTTTCACCCTCTTGACCCAATCACGTACAGCTGATGAACTGTTTCCCACCCGCCAAAGAAAAATGCAATGCATACACGAGCTACTAGTGCATCCATTTTTTTTTACTTTAATACTATGGGTCATCTGACAAAAATGACTTTTTTGTTTTGATGCGAAGGACTCATGCAAACATATCAATGTGCACATGCATACCATTTCTGAGGACAGATGCGTTCACATTACAGTCAGACACAACAGGTCTCGATGTGAACCATCGAGACAGAAAACCGATCTGAGCAAAATATCGTAATTGAGCAATGAGGCTCATAATGTGAATGTAGTGTTCCTCTTCTATTCTGCAACACTTTCTGCTGCAAATGTGTGCCTCTGGACATTGAGAGAAGGTGCTGGCGGCTGAGCTGTTACAGTATATTGCTGGATGATTTTGTATTTAAGTTACGTTTGCATCTAAAGATCTTGTTTAAAAGCTTTTTACAGTTTAGACACAGGGGATAGGTCTTTCATGGAGGGCAAAAGTTCAGTCTAACCACATTTCAACAAGCAGGCAAACCTGTTCTTCCATTTTTGTTATGTGCCCACTACATTAAACCCCTAAAAATTTTCACCCCAACACAGCGACTCCACTGTCCAAAATGGACGACAGTTTTGAAATGTGAAAAGGTGAGGCGATGCCTTTAATATGTACCACAACAACAAAAAAAAAAAAAAAATGCTCCCCGTTTGTGGTGCAGCTTGCCCACGCTGTTAAGTTACGCCTGGCTCACACAGGCTGCCACGTGTTGCCGACCGTGGGTTAGCGGCACCTGCACGGCAATACGGATTACAAATGGGGACACTGCAGTGTAGGTTTTGTGGGCTTAAGAAAAAAAACAAATCCCAGAAAACTGGGACAAAGGATTTTCACAGAAAAAGTCGGGACACTTGGATAATCTCAAATCCGGGACCGCCACGGAAAATTCAGGAACGTCTTGAGCATACATACCGTATTGCCATAAATTTCGGTAAAGAAATAAAAACCAATTTCTAAAAATAAATACAAACAAAATTAAAGAAATATAAGGAAGACAAAAGAAAAACAAAAAAATATATACCCATTATGCCCCAGTGTCCTATTTAGAGGACAGCTTCTGTCGTATTACTTAGTGATGTAAATAACTGGTTTATTTGTTAAAAATCAAATTTGGGACATAACTGGTTGTTGCTCACAAAGATAATCATAGAAGGCCACTTTCATTTTGCACACACAGTGTTGTTACACTTTGTCACACCTGCGCTGGTTGATTAGTTAGGTGCATTTTCCTAAGAAATTTCTTATTGTGCACTTTGACGTTCATAATACCGACACAGACACTCAGAGGCCCCATTATGTGCCAGATCTGTTGGTCTATGCCACCGAAAGGTCTTGTAGAAGAGGATTAAATAAATGGGATTTCCAAAAGTTTACAGAGGGCGAGTTAGGGGATGTCCAGCAAGAAGCGAAGATTAGTTTTGCGGTTTATGAGGGTTGAGGCACAGATGGCCTACAGATCTAAACAGAGTGTGCTGGTGGGGTGTTCTGAGGATGCAGAGATATTCTTCAGCATAGCTTTCCACGAGATGGGGAAAATAAGGGGAGAGGTCTGGCAGATGCCTTACGCAGACTTGTGCATGTAGGGATGCCACTGGCTTAAAGTTCAAGCAGGAAAGGGAAGAAGGAAGTGCAGAGGAGATTGTTACCCAATTTCTCATGTGCTTATGTTACAAGTTGCTGTCAGTGAGTTTTCAGAATTGCCCTGCGATAGATTGGCACATGTCCACTGTGGGATCTCGCACTACACCCGATGACTACTGGGGGACCCTCCGACTCCCCATAACCCTAAGCTGGACAGATTGCTTGGAAATCGCTTTAAGTTTTTTTTCACCATCCCTACAATTTTTCATTGCGGTCGTAAAGTTTTTAAATTGCAAACAAAGAGGATGCGTTATGCATTAATCAGCAAATTGTGAAACATCCCATTTTTTTCTGGCAAGTGCAGCTGCCACCAATTTCCTGAAAATGTGAATAGATTTTCTGCTACTTGTGTTCACGTTAACTTGAAGACCACTGAAGGATGCAGACCTATGGACTTTTCTTGTTTCTGTGTAAGTACAGTAAGTCTTTATTTGTGACATTTCAATGCATATGTTGATTTTGCTAGTCACAGAAAATGGTGTATGGAGCCCTTAAGGGATGACATGGGGGAAGCAGGTGGTTGAAATCTGATGGTCTTTAGATCTGTTGTCAAAAACAATCAATGGAACAAATGATGCGGAAGGCAAAGTGAAAAGAGCGGTCCTCAGATATGACACTATTGCAAAACATTTGGCAAACAAGCACAAATGCAACTTGTTTTTTTAGCCACAAATTTTGTCTGGATTCTTCAGGCTGTTGGATTAGTACTAAAATATTGAATTTGGTATCAATCCCAGCTGGTACCAAAATGGTTCCAAAGCATATAACGGATAACCTGCCCAAGGGCTCACTCCATCCTCCATAGTGCATGGGACACCTCCCTGCTTTGACACACTCAGCAGTTTGTGATGGCTCATGCCAGCAGCCCATGTCATCATCACTTGGTGAGGCATCTAATAATTTAATAATAATAATAATAATAATAATTCTTTGAGTAGTGAGAAAAGTGCTATATAAATACAAAGTGCTCAGCAATTGCAGGTTCAGTGCCTTGCTCAAAGGCCCAACAGAGCAGAGTCCCTATTGGCATTTACGGGATTCAGACCGGCAACCTTCCAATTGCTAGTGCAGATCCCTAGCCTCAGAGCCACCATCTAGTATTTTGTTGACCAAGAATGAACCAGTAGCAAGTGAGAGCTTGTAATAAGTGTATAAATTTAATATGTCACTGTGCAAATATATTTTATAAATCTACTTTTATTTCTACTCACATGCACAGTTGACACAGAGCCAGATTTAGCACAGGGGCTTATTTTGAACTACTAGGCAAGCATAAGACAAGACAGACAACTGCGAAATGGGCAGTCAGAATGAGGACCATTGTATAGGGTGGTCCAGATCCAAATTATGCAATTTTCATTACGCTATAACTTAAGTTTATTACATAGAGAATTCACAGCACCTGCCCTGCACAGAGATTTCACTTAATTATTTTTTGTTTCCGAAATGCCCTGCATTCCAAAATGGCGGGGAGACGGTTGTCAGTCGAACAGTTGCCTAATTAGATCTGGACCACCCTGTATACTATTTTTGTGTGTCAATGTCCGCATGAAACTGTATTGTCTTGTTTGGAATGTCATGATTCACCTAAGTGGGGGCCTGCACATGAAGAAAGAGTATAAAGCCTTGGAACATTTGTAGCAGTGCTACTATAAGTTAAAACTGCATCTCCCAGCAGTCCCTGCAGAGGCTCTGATTGGTTTTCTGTCTGGGTGGCAGGGGCTGTTGGGGTCAAAGGTGGTCAGAGTGGCTCTTAAAAGGAGGGCCGGTGTCCAAAGAGAGGAGTTTTTTTTTTTGTAATCTGTTTTGCGTACCTGTCTGTCTGCTTTCTGTTGATTAACCGTACTTAGTCGTTGTGTCCTGGATTGTTTCGTTGTTGGGGTCTGGATTGTCTGTCTACCTGTGTGCTGAGGACTGATAGTGGATTCATGGCTCTCCCGCAAGAAAAGGAGCGCTCCTGAACCGTCCACCCATCTTCACCTTTACAGTGTCTACGGGTAGGTCTGTTTTTTCATTCCCTTTCAACGTACAGATCTCTGGACTTACTTTCGTCATCATTTCATTACATCCGGTGCTGTTTTGCAAGGACTTTGCAGTGAGGGGTTGTTTGTGTTTAATGTAATATCGCCATAGGGGTACAGGGGTGGTATTGCTTTCATTTATTTCATTTAATTGCATTATATTCTTTAATTATTGTTTGATTCCAGTGTGCATTATTTAATTGGGTGTTTGCGGGTCAGGCCAAAGCTGGGAGTATCCCTGGGACCTCCATGAAAATAAATAAGTCTTCTTGACAGTATGAATTTTAGCGGCATCGGACCGCTACAGATTTTGGCAAGCCGGGTAGGAGCCAGTTTTTTTTTTTTTTTTTTTTTTTTTTATACATTCCCTTCTAGTCAGATACCACTTGCACCCACACAGAAGTCATGTCTGTTGAAAGCGTAGTGCAGGGCGAGGAGCTTGAGCTCAGTGTACCGCTGAGTAATATGCGTCCGACTCCTAGATAGAATGTTAAGATACTTTATTAATCCCAAGGGGAAATTCCCCTACTCCAGCAGCAGCATACCGATAAAGAAAATATTAAATTAAAGAGTGATAACAATGTAGGTATACAGACAATAACTTTGTATAATTGTAACGTTTACCCCCCCGGGTGGAATTGAAGAGTCGCATAGTGTGATAGAGGAACGATCTCCTCAGTCTGTCAGTGGAGCAGGACGGTGACAGCAGTCTGTCGCTGAAGCTGCTCCTCTGTCTGGAAATGATCCTGTTCAGTGGATTCTCCATGATTGACAGGAGTCTGCTCAGTGCCCGTCGCTCTGCCACAGATGTCAAACTGTCCAGCTCCGTGCCTACAACAGAGCCTGCCTTCCTTACCAGTTTGTCCAGGCGTGAGGCATCCCTCTTTATGCTGCCTCCCAACACACCACTGCATAGAAGAGGGCACTTGCCACAACCGTCTGATAGAACATCTGCAGCATCTTATTGCAGATGTTGAAGGACGCCAGCCTTCTAAAGAAGTATAGTCAGCTCTGTCCTTTCTTACACAGAGCATCAGTATTGGCAGTCCAGTCCAATTTATCATCCAGCTGCACTCCCAGGTATTTATAGGTCCCAGGTATTCCTAGGCCACGTCACGTAACAGTCAGAGCCCCTCTCGAGGGGGAGTTGAGCCTGCTGGATACCCTGTGTCTGGAGTAACCAGAGACCTACGAGGGACGGGTTCTGCAAGACCTGATGCTGCGCCTAGAGCAGTTAGAGACGCGAGTTGGCGACATCACCCGCAGTTTTATCAATCGGGACGAGACCGTCCATGACCTCATTGATGCCACGGCCGCCCGAGTTTCCGGCGAAGTGGTTGTGAGGGTGCAGCGTCTTGAGCAGTTCTTCGCATGGTGTGTGCAGCGCCTGGACGCAAATATGAGAGGAGATCAGGAGGCAGCTGCAGGAGAGCTGGCGTGCCGTCTCACAGCCACTAAACAAGTCGACCTCCTCTACAAAGTTGGCAATGCTTGTGGGTGCACACTAAGGGGCCAGCTTAAAAAACTCCATCCGCGGCACTGCAACGGACAAGGACGACTGTTCCTAGTTGTTCCCCACTCCCACTACAGGAGTTGACTGCCTTATTGGCTGTGAGACTGGTCACATGCATCAAGGATACGTCGCAATATCTCTTCCTCGCGCATGTCAGATCTCCACTTCAGGCACAATGCACACCATGTAGTTGCTGCCTGAGTTACGGTTCGCATTGAACACGGCGGTGCATGAAGTTACAGGTGAGACCCCTGCATTGTTAGCTTTAGGCAGACAACTAAATGGTCCACTGGAAAGAATAAATCGATCACAATCCACCCAAACCAGACATATTGATTCATGATCACTTACAAGCCTTACAGCAAATTACACAACGGATGAAGGAGAGGATGGTGAGGTCCCAGTCCAGACATGTCTCTGGTTGTATGATAGACTAAGCTTGTAAAGTTCTCGGTTGGGGAGAAAGTCTGGATCAGGATTCATCTCCTCTCCAAAGCCTCAGATAAATTCACAGCTAAACTGGCTCCGAAGTTGTTTGGACCCAGCAACTGTTGCCAAACAGAAGGGTCCCGTGGCCTATACGGTAGAGTGAGGATTGCTGGGGACGAGGAAGGTAGACACGGTGAACATCTCAAACCTTGGTTCGGCCGTACACCACAGCCTGGGGGTGGGGATTGTAGCATTTTGTATTTTGTCTCTTTGTGAGTGCGTGCAGGTCGGGCCAAGGCAGGGAGAGCCCCTGGGATCTCCTCCACAAAAAATAAATACGGTGTGAATCTTAGTGGCACCGGACCGCTACACATTGCCTGGCACTCCTTTGAAGCCGACGGACGGATGGGAGATAACATCATCCGATCCTGAAAATCCTTCCAATGTAGCAGCGAAAATGGCAGAATCTACACAGCGGGCCCCACTCCAGAACTGGGTTCTTGCCATTGACTTCTTTCATCTGTTATGCAATGTAAGCTGTCATTAAACAAAGCTAAGTTATTTCTCCTATGTGATTTCTTACCGCCGCATCACTAAGAGAGGGGTATCTATATAGTTTCGGGTTATGTAACATGCCACTATTATAAAAGAATTCATTCCAACAAGGGAGCTAACACCCCCTGCTGGATACAAGGCTCCATCCATTAGCTGCACAGAGCCCATCTCGCTACCCTTGGGACGTCAGCCATTATGTCTCTTGGGTGTCAGCCCAGATTTCTCCATGCACCATTGTCACTACACTCCACAACCATACTGCAAATCCCACACTTGTTACCAATTGAATTTCTGTGGACTTACATCACAAAGCATCTCTGTTTAAAGATTTGCACTGTGGTGATTCTGCTTTGTGCAGTGAGCTAAATGAAAAACTTGATCCGTCAGCCACACAGAGCCCATTTTTAAGCCCGTTGGCCCTTCACTTCCCTTTGTAGGTCAGCTGATCCCTTTCTGCATCAGCACCCATCTTCTCTGCACAACATCTCCACTACACTAGCCAAGTGTAGTGTAACACAGCATTCACTTATATGAAGGTATTACAAGACATTTTATCAGAGGTTCTTAGTGATGTAGAGAGTTATTGAATCTGTCAAACATTTGCTCCCATTGCATCATTGGCACCATGGTGGAAAAGACTCCCAATCACACTGCCTCGCTGTCTGCATTTCTACATATCTAAAAGAGTTTTGGTGTCCATAATTACTGTGTTTCCTTTGGTTTTTGATTTTGCTTCATCTTTGACCTAAAGTATGGTTTCCCCTTTGATGTAACAAAAAAAATGTGCATTGTTTTCCTGGTTCTGATATTGAGTTTTGTTTACTTTCACTTCCTGGTCCTTCTGTCTCTCCATCAACAAATCGCCAATAAGTGTGGAGGGTCCGTTTAAAGATGAGCATGTCATGGCAGTTCAACTCAGCTGACAGCTGTGCAGACAAGTAAGACCCTCATGACAATGAAATACCAGATCATAAAAAGTACAAAAGATTCTCCAAAGAATGTACATTTACATGGAAGCAATTGGGGGTGTAACAAAAAAAAAAAAAAAAAAATTTCAAGCTTAAAATGGGGATTTTTTTTTTTTATGCTTTCATTTTAGCTATTATGGGAGAAAAATAAACTTTAGCAGATGTAGAGTTGTTACAATGTTTAATAAAACCCAAAAGGATTAGCTTAGCATTTTTGATCAGAAAACGTACATATATGTTTTAATATGTTGGAGGTGTGTGTTGTGAGTCAGGTACCTTATCCTCTTGTTGATCAAACTATGGCGTCCCTACCACTCGCTTACCTTCCCTAATGCTGTTGTATTAATATTGTCGTTTCAGTGGCATGACCTACTTATACAAGAGGCGGCTGAAAACTCAAAGCTGAAGTACCGCTCTGATTTCTCCTCTTCACACATTCCAGTTTCAGGCTCTGTTTTTCTTTCTTTCAGGGTCATCTGCAGTGTGGGGCCCAGCACAATTTGCAGGTAATAGAGAGGTCTTCATTTTTTTTTTCTGATGTTAATTTCTCACTCTTCTCTCTCCGACAGCTGTATTTGTATTCTTGATGACTTTGTTTTAATTGTATTTCATTATGCTTCAGTCTTCTTAAAAAAAAAAAAAAAAAGTAAATCCCTATCAGATACGCCATGGTAGCAACTCCTTAACCTAGTGATGACCGAAATTGAAGATCAAGTTTGTTTTTATATGCAATTTTGCATTCACTAAATGTGGGCTTTGTTTGGGTTGGAAGGCAGGGGACATTATTCCCTAAGGCCTCATTCACACCTCTACATTTACCTTAATTTTGTTTTTTTACATTCACTTGACACAGGTAATCCACAGCACCCAAGTAAGATGAATTAAAATTCCAACCCTCTCATTCACATTACCATGGAGGAGCAGAATTAACTTTATAAAAAAAAAACAAGTAATATTGCATAATTTCTGCCACATGAAACGTCAGAATGCACCATCATACACGTTACTGTGTAGCGGGGCCACATAGTTAGTGTTGTAAACGTCAGTTCTGAGTGCGTCTCGTTTCATTGTCCCGTTTGCTGTTTGTATGTGTATCAGTTAATGCCGTCCCCCTTGATGGAAGGAGACCACAGCCGCAAACCTGGAAAACACCTGTTCACGATTAATCAATTACTGCCGTCACAGGACTATTTAAGCCAGCAGGAGGAGAAGGAGAGGAGAGAAGGAGATTTTTTCACATTCACGACCACGAGCCATCTGTACCTGTTATATTCCACATCGCGCATTTCCATCCAGTTTGTTTTTCTATCCACCGGACTTGCTTCAAGAACCTCATCACGAGAGACCCCGGGGTCGGAATTGATCATCCACCACGCACCGAGGATTCACGGTGAGGCTGCTCCATTTTGTCTGGGGAAAATCAAACGACTCATTTTTCGCTAATTCAGTCAACCGCATTCAGGACAGTTTTTTTATTACCGGACTCAAGTTCACATTCATTTCCATATCTCATTCAATTTTTGTTATTCGTGTTGTGTGTTTATATGTTACAGGGGCAAGGGAGGGTTTTTGTTGTATTTATATTTGGTGGTGTCTTGTTGTTGCTGGGGTGGAGGGATATTTATATTTATATTTATATCTGTTTTCTATTTTTTGCATGTCTTGTTTCATTTAATACATTTAATCAGTTTAATTTTACATCCTGCTTTTGTGTACTTATTTATACCGTCGATTGTGGGGAAAAGTTTAATTGGTTAGAAGTACGGCTTGATAGTTAGATTCAGTCTCAGTAAATCATCCAGGCCACAGGTCTTGGAGGTGTAGCTGCCGGCTGGGTAAAAGGGTCGGCCGTTACAACTGGATTTTCTCCACAGTAAACCCATCCCATTTCGTTACCTAGCAACAACCCTTTCCTGTATCCTGTTTTCAAGGCTGAAGATATTCAGCCACCATGGGCCACGGTGGAATGTACCATGTATCACATTTGTTCCTGATGTGCATCTTTAATATATTCACCAGGTTGTTATCATAATTGGCAAAGTGGGCATCATACTACAAGAACAAACCAGTGTCATGAGTTTCCTCCCAAATAAATTTGACAAGATTAATTCCTGACCAGATTTTGGATTTGGAAATCATGGTTTTATAGTTTCTAGAGTGTTTCCTGCTAAGTTCTCTATTTTTTGGTGCTCTATAGGAGTTAGTGTTATTATATATTTTTATTTTCATTGTGTTTCTGGAATGACATCTTATTTTCCGTGGGTGCTGCCATTTTGGGGACTGTTGCCTAGGCAACATTTAGGGCTGCAGTCCTGTTCGTTGCCGTTTTTTCGACTTCAGCGATAACAGAATAAACACCAATTTAAACTAAAAAGCAATTTCTTTAATATTTATTATTGGCGAGTTAAGGTGCCCCAACGATGGGAAAATGGTCAGACACTGCACCAGTGAATGAACTCACAGATTTCATATCAATCAACAGTGTTGATCTTCTGGTGGCAGCACACTTTAAAAGTAATGGCCACAGCACAAAGAATTTGAGGGTCACTGTGCTTATGGGTAATTTCAAGACCCAACAGGAGCGGAGAGAATGGGAATACAAACTTATGCTTAAATTCAATACTCTACAAAATGGTCTGAATAGAGACAAGAGTTTTATGACCAGATATGTGGACTAACAGACTGATAGGCCTCTGATGGAGTCAGCTGGTCAATCTTAGACAATGCACTTCATAAAACACCTTACAGGACTTTCTCTAGTGATGGTTATCTTATCTCTACATTTTATTGGTTCATTGTTCTCTTCTTTAAAGAGAGTTAATTCATCTAAGGTTTATTAATTTTGCTAACATTTGAACAAAAAGGTTAAGATGAAAGAAAAAAAAAATCACTTTGCTGTCCCAATATAAGTTAGAGTGTTTTCAGTTTCTTTATTACACCTTTGCCTGATGAAGGAGCGTTAGCTGCCTCGAAAACTTGCATTTGTAGTCTATTAACGTAGCCAATAAAAAGTGTCATTTCACCCTACTTTCTCCTCTATCTTGGTCTTGTATGACTTTCTCGGACGCCATCATAAATAGGTTTTCATGTTGTGTTGTTCAGTCTTCTAGTTGCTTTAGTGTGAACTGATGGAAAATTACATTTTTCCTTCCCTAAAGTCCCATGACTAAACTAAAAAATTGAAAATCTGTAAAAATAGGTGACAAATGAAAATCTGCACCCCAGGGAACATTTCATCTTAAGGCTCAGGAGGAGCAGTGTATTCTGCACAGCAGGGCAGATCTTCACATTTATGTTCAACTCTACCCATTAGGAATGAAAAAATAAAAGCAATGATGAGTATTAACATGTGACTGCTGCGGCTATGAAAACCAGGTAAAGTTATTCCAGACACCAATTTAAAAACAGGTATGTGATTTAAACATACTAATGAAATGCATTTACTGTGAAATGCACAATAAATGTTTCTCTTAAAAAAAATAAAAAACAAATGAAGTCACCATGTAGGAACATGGAACAGAAAATATGCATGTGTCATCTTCTGCATAGCTCGGCTGGGTCTAACAGTCTTACGCAATTCATCGTAACTGAATATCGCAGTTTCCTTTTAAACTTTATAAACTGAAATGCTAATCTGTGAAAGGTATTCAGATGGTTGTGGTTCTACATGTATTAGTACATTAGTTTTGTGAAAAATAATGGTTATCCAAACCAAGGCTAATAAGAAAATTAATGTAACTCGTTCTTATTTCAGACACCCACTATGCTCGATTTACATCGGTTATCCACGAATATGCTCGTGTTTGGCAGTACATCCCCAACGTCTGTACAAGAGAACACATAGTAGCCGATAGCAGTGTTAAAATATAAACTCATTCAAGTTATCAGTAGAACATCAGCAGTTAAGCAGATTCTCTTCAACTCAATTTTATTCTTTAATTCTGATCATTTTTTCTCTGCAGAGAGACCAAAGGCAACCCTGCGTATGACAACTCAAGAGAAACTCTTTCACTTTGGGGACACAGTGAATCTGGAATGCAGCATTGAGGGTGACCTTACCAACTGGACATTTCGCTGGTTCTTTGGGAACCAGACAGAAAAAGGGAAACAGATCAAAGACAAAACTGAAGACAATTACAATATTCCCTATGTAACGGAGTCGAACAGCGGAGTATACCGATGTGATGCCTATGTAGCCGGTTCTTATAATTCCTCACAAACCAGCAATGTGATTACACTGAGGATTCAGGGTGAGTGTGTGACTATTGGAGGGTCAGCCATGAAAAGTGGTTTAAGAAGTCAAGGGGCTAAAAGAGTCCCTTTGTGTTGGCCGTGACCTGTTATATAGTTTGTCTTGTAAAAGTCGGATGGATTACTTTCATGCATACTGTACATGACATACAATTCTTTTGTACCCATGGAACTATCCCATTCTTGATCAATCAATGATATTTTGCTGCCTTTTTTTTTACACATGGCTTAGTTTACTATGGCACATTTAAGTACCTAGGTGTGTTTCAATATGTATAGGTTGCTACTTCATATTAGTTATGTTAGTCTATTCCTAAGACTCACCATTTCAAAAAAACAAAGGTCATGGAAACTGCTTAGCAATTCCAAGACAGACGAGTTGCCTAGGACTGTGAGGTAAGGCATTACAGGTGATCCCGTCTCCACCTTCTACATACTTTGTTGCTGACTGTACCTACAATATGCCACCTGATAAACCACAACCTGTGGCAAAGTTCAGTTTGGGTGAAAATGTTCTTTTGTTCAGATCAGACAGTTCTTTGAAGTTTTTGTATACTTTCTTGAAGTGACCATCGGTCTTCTGGGAAGTTTTTCCTTGGGGTTTTCAGATCTAATTCTGCATTCTGGTTTTTACGTCAAAAGCTCTTTCAAAAAAAAAAAATCTACTTTATCTTTTGACACTTGTGTTTGCACAACTGGTGCTGCTATTTTGCAAATTTCAGGTCATCCATTACTTAGGTAAGGTTTCCTAAATTCACTGGTATGGTGCAACAATGATGTTATAGTCACGACTATTTAAAAGATATGACCTTTAAAGTTCTAATTTAAAATCAGAGATTTGATAAAAGCCAGTGAACTCCTTCTCAATTGTTTGTGTATTTTCTGGCTTTAAAAAGAACTTCATAAGTTTTTACTATGGTTTCAGTTTTGCTAGTTTTTATTATAATAAAAGATTGGATTGCCTTCCAGTTAACAGGCTTGACGAGTCTCTACTGGTCCTTTTCAAAAATATTTGTGTGACTTAGGCAGAACTTCCATGCAAAGATGACCTACTAATCCCTCAAGGATTACCAGCGACTTATTTTGGTTTTTGTGCTCCAGAGAGTCCACCTTGTGGTTGGTAAGATACAAGATTTCTTGTGGTTTGTGTGTCTCAGCTTAGTTTTGAGGTACTTGGTACAATTTTTCATGGTGCCATTTAGTTAACACCCAAGATTCAAAGTGGCCGTGTTAAATTCTATTCTATGCTCAGTGCAGATGAGTGAGTGGCTATTGACTGGTAGAACAAGCTGCCCACCTTCATTGAACCCGACGACTCCCTTGTTCGGTGAATTTCTCTAACTAAAAATGATTGTTAGGTTCTGGTAACCAAGGAGGTGTAATCAGCTAGCATTTTGTTCCAAGCTCTTCTGTTAAAGAAAATCTGTTTCTTTCTAATTAATCTATTAACTATCAGACTGTTTAGCTTTATTCAGTAATTCTAATTTTTTTTTTCCCCTGGGCAGAAAGACCAAACGCCATTCTGATACTGAGAAATCAAGAGAAACTCATCTCCATTGGAGACACAGTGACTCTGGACTGCAGCATTGACGGCGGGTTTACAGGGTGGCAGTATCGCTGGTACAAATTTGGTTCAAGCAATGATTGGGAAAAGTTTATAGAATTCAGTGGATCCACCTACACAATCAAATCTATAAGTCACTCTGACAATGGAGAGTATCTGTGCGACGCCATAAATGAGACCCCACCTTGTGGCTCACAGGCCAGCAATACCATCACAGTGAATGTCAAGGGGGTCGGGGGTGAGTATGTCATTTCACAAGCCTTAACAGAAAGCAGTGGACCCTCAATGTTAAGTGCAGACTGAGAGGAGACAAAAATGAAGGGCAAACAAACTCAGGATTTTAGTATTGCCTGTTTTTCTTTAAAATGGAAATGAGAAAATGAGACTAAGGAAAACAAAATCTAGTTTATTAAAATTAGGAATTCACGATAATTTTGGGTTAATATCTGTATTGGTAGGTAATGGGTTAACATTTTCATCAGCATTGGACCAATGACAAGATTTGACTAATAATTCAAATCAATATTTGAGGACACATTCGTTATGTCCTGGATGAGTAAGACGTTTAAGCGAAAATTAGCTATTGCGCGAAAATGTCAGCCGTGTGAAGGTTTTGCAAAGTAACTAAAAGCAGCATAAAATATGCCATTTCTAATACTTGTTCGGCCAATGTGAGACCAAAGTGTGAAACTTCAAGAATATCAACTTAATTTCACATCTCAAGACCCACCATCCTGACAGCATTCCTCACAGCAAAAGGGGAGAATCCTATGCCACCGCACACAAAATCAAAAACTAGTTGCTCGGCCTGTTGATCAGGTTATTGGGAAAAAAAAAAAATTATATTATTATTATAGCCCTAAAGCTAAAAAGATTATTGCAAAGGTGGATTTTGTTGTTCTGGATGATCAGCCATTGTCTATTGCAGAAGATACGGGAAATCAAAGGCTGGTGGAGTATCGTGAGCCCCATTACTGGATACCCAGTCATTGTTATTTCTCTGACATAGCATACCCACAATTGTTATACAAATGAATGTTACATTTCTCGAACTCTCATCCAGACAGATCAAGTCTCATTTTTCTTCTTGTATCTAATAAATGTGTATATTGGCATCTGTAGATACATACAGTACCTAGGCATTATTGGATATCAGCATCAGCCCAGAATTTCTGTATTGGTGTATCCCTAACTAAAAGTGCATTTATTTATAATGTCCCCCCCCACTACACTTTCCAAGCTTTTTAACCTCCTGTTCTTAATTTGATACCATCTCCGATTTAATTCTTACACTTGATCATCTCCAGCTTCTTTTAGTCAACCCTATTTAGTTTAATCGATTTTTACTTGTACCCCTATCTTAAATGCAGAATTTTTTACTGAAACTTTTCTTTAAATTTATCCAGAGGTTTATACAGATTTTCAACTTTCCTTTTCATACTTCTTACTGCTAAAGCCAGTAAAGGTAACAAGATCAACAAACAAGATTTTTGTGGATAAAGAAAGACTCAAAGTCAAAGTCCTGAACATAATTCTGCCATCATACTAACCAAGAATAAAGTCTTAAACTAGAAAGACATACATACATACATACATACATACATACATACATACATACATACATACATACATACATACATACATACATACATACATACATACATACATACACAAAGACTTGCTTTTAAAAACATCAAAAAGTATAATAACCAGAGGCTAAGCTGCCATCTTTATATATGCTGGCAGTGATGATGTCAGCAGTCACAAGTGTGGGGTCATATGACCAAAAACGGTCAATCAAGCCACAACAAAGATGGCCACCAAATTGAAACATGACCTCACCAAAATGGCAGCTGGCTGAGGTCTTGGTCACAAAAATACAAATAACAGTCATAAACACAAAATAACAGATGAAACTGATTAAAAAATATATAGACGACGTGAGGGGAAATATTTCAAGAAAACAATTAAAATAAAAGTTGTAATAGAAAATGAGTACATATTGTTGAATTTATTAAAATCAAGTAACATTCCATACATGCAAGTCAAGTTTTACTAAATTAGGTTTAAAACAAATCAACCCCCACCCAAGAGAAAGAGAGCTAGGCTAACAGAGTAAAACTTTAATAGTAGGAAAGATAAGTACATAAATAAATAAGTAAATAAATAAATACAATAAAAAAGGGAAGAGAATCCACTTCCTCAATTTAAATGCTTATTCCAGCCATCCATTTTCCAACCCGCTGAATCTGAACACAGGGTCACGGGGATCTGCTGGAGCCAATCCCAGCCAACACGGTGCACATGGCAGGAACCAATCTCGGACAGGGTGCCAACCCACCACATTTAATGCTTTTTTTAAAATGTTATTGATCAGATCCTCCCAGGTTTTGAAAAAGTTTTGTACAGATCCTCTACGTGAGAATTAGATTTTTTCCAATTTCATATAATATATAACATCAGTTACCTACTGTCTTAAAAGAGGAGAGTTAGGATTTTTTCAATTGAGCAAGATAAGTCTACGTGCCAATAGTGTAGTAAAGGCCATTACAGTTTGTTTGTCCTTCTCCACTTTAAGCCCCTCTGTGAAACCACCAAACACAGCTGTCAGTGGGTTAGGAGGGATTGTGACACCAAGGCTGTCTGAAAAGCGTTTAAACATTTTGGTCCAAAATTATATTAATTTGGTGCACATCCAGAACATGTGACCCAATAAGGCTGGAACTTGATTGCAGCGTTCGCAGGTCAGATCTTGCCCTGAAAACATTTTGGATAATTTTAAACGAGACAGATGTGCTCGATATATAATTTTAAGTTGAATAATTGTATGCTTTGCGCATATGGAGCTCGAGTGAATTCTGTGCATTGCTGCCTTCCACTCCTTTTCTGATATGTTGAGTGAGAGATCCTTTTCCCACTGTACTCTGGGATCTTTGAAAGGGAGAGACTGTAAAACGTTTTTATAAATTACAGAAATGCTGTCTGAGTCCTTGAGACTGATCGATATTTCTTCTGGAATAGAGGTTGTTGGGAGGTGAGGGAATTGGGTAGATTTTGTTTAACAAAGTTTCTAATTTGAAGGTAGAGAAAGAAATGTGTTGCTGGAAAGTTAAATTTAGAGTGTAATTGTTTGTAGGATGCAAATGTCTATGCACAGATTTAATCCCAAATGTTTTCCAGACATTAAAAACTGCATACGTTTGAGAGGATGAAAAACATATTATTGATTTAATCGAGATAAAACAGCATAAAGACTAGCTTCCAGTCCAAGGTTGTTTCTAATGTTAATGATTAAAGTTAAAATTGAACTTCTGAACTGAAGATACAACTCCCTGTAGTGATATGTTTGTGGTTAAAGTTTCAGGAAAATTATGAATGGATTTAGTTCTTAATAAATCATCTAACAGTGGCCCATTGGGAAAGTTAGCAAAAATGGTAATTTTCAAAAACAAGCATTGCAGCATATGATATGATAGGCAGAACATTGCAGACAGGAAAGTTCTGTCTGGTGCTTGCAGTACAAGTGTTGTCAAGGCTGGGGACTATCCAAGAGGATGTCTTGTTTATGCTGAGTCCCTTGTAGGGGCGGTAGGCAGGGTACCAGCCTGACAGAGAGGGACATCTGGGAAGTAACATCTGGGAAGAAGCAGAACGTATCATTCCAGGACGCTAGAGGATGGAACAGCTGTTATCAGGCTTGCCTGAGCCTTGCTAAATAAAATTAAGCAAGGACAATGAAGAAATGCCAGATGTGATAGTAATTTCTGGCTTCCAGAGTACACAACATCACAGAAGAGAAAATAAGGGGCTATCTGTCTTCAAAAAGAGCACAGGCACTAGTAGACATGCATTTTAGATATGAACTTTGTAGACTATTGCAAGACTCAGGGGTGCAGGGGCACAAACAGCTGCTGACAGGAGTTGTAGTGTGGTGGCCACAGAGGAGACAGACGTTTTCCCCAACTACTGAAGTGATTGCAGTGCTTGGCTATACGTGACCTCAAGATGATCAGAGGAAGAAAGGCAAGGGTATTGAAAGAGTAAAAAGAGAAATGAAAAGTGAAGAGGTAAGTGCTTTTACATGCTGGATAAGTGGGTGAACCACACCAGCAGATATGCCAGATTTTAAGACATTGGTCACAAATTGAGTACCGTCATGCTCCGACTTATGGCTCCATTTGGGACCAGCCATTTTGCCATCTATCAAATTAGTTGTATGTCAGTCACAAGGAGTGCCGGTCATTGCTATTGAAGCTCTTTGGGTCTGGTGGGGGTCGTTGTTATGCATTTTCAACTGCTGGTACAGAGTAGTACAAACCGATCTTCCAGTCTCTGTATAAGGCACTGTTTTTCAACCACTGGTCATGCCACCGGTGGGCTGCAGGTAGCCATTGTTGGTTCACAAGTGGGGCGCCTAAGCCAGTATTTCTCCGCCTTTGGGTTGTAACCTGGGTGGCCGCCAGTAGGTTGCTGGTTGTCGTCACTGGTTCACAAATGGGTCGCCTAAGTGATCGGCAGAGGTGTATGATGTTTCGCCATTTCTAAGTGAGATTGTTTTAACCAGAGTGAAACCTCCGCTGATGCTCATTTAACTAAGGAGACTGTTTGCAATAAGCTAGTGGGTCATCTTTGAAATTAAAAAGGCAAAACTGGGTTGTGAGGCCATAAATGTTGAGAAACACTGGTATAAGGGAAAGTGGTGCGGGCTAAATGAAAAAGAATTAGCTGCAGTATGTGGAGAAGCATTGATCAAAACAAACCTTAGAGAGCCCTCCAAGTGTCAGAAGACATATGAGACCCTGTGAAATAGTAATAATAATAGCAAAAGATGTATTACTGTAGATGGTTTTGGCGACTCCTATGGCCCTCAGCCATAAGAAAGAAATGCCTTACCTTGGTCAGCCATAACTCAGTGCATGACTGTACAGCAGGGTTTTTATTGACTGTTTGTGAAACTGTGGACAAATTGATCTTCGGTTTCTTGAAACATCTCAGAGATGCAGAGATACAAGGGATAGTTTCTTCCAGATAATGTTTTCACATGCCTTTCTTTAACTATTACAATATATCTGTAATATTGATATCATGTGGCGTGGATGGTAACCAGTGAATGAGCTGTTATTGGGAAGGACTTCTGAAAAATGAACAAGGGTCATGAAGGTCTTCAGTTAAGTTCAAAAATTCATTCTCAATTCATTGCACTGTCCTTTAATTCATGAGAGGATTTTTCCAGAAATGGTTTATTTAACAATATTTCAGCAAAAAATATATATGTTTGGGACGTTGTGAGTATACAAATGGATCTGTGTCATATTGATTATGGGACTTACTACTTAAAAAGATGATTTGGCATGGTTTGCTGTTGTTCAGTGTTGGTTACCATTAGATGCCTATTCCATCAGGAATTTTGTTATCTCTGTTCTCTATAAAAATATGAGATTGATCATTTTTCTTTACTATCGCTACAAACAAAACAGAAAAAGTAACAGATAAAAAAATTATCAATTTTTGGGTGGTTTATTACTATAATAGAGGGTTTGGGCTGCTCTGCAACAGTAAATATTTTAGCAGTTTTCTTCAAAGGGAATGAAAGTGTCAACCTGTATTTTTAAAAGATGATTACTTAATTTACAGTCTTCCAACCATCCATCTTTCCTTTCATTGCCTGATCTTCTTTTTCCAGTACAGGATTATGCTTTCTCAAGGGTTGTTCTGCTAAATGAAAATTACTGACTCTTCTTTCTCTGTAATTTCAGTGGGTTATGCTACAGTGAATGGGATTCGATATGGAATATCAAGCCTGGTGCTAATTGTCCTGCTGATCATTCTGATTGAGTGTTTCTGGCACAAACTTCACTCCATCTGCAGACCTACAGAGGACGTGTGTTCTCCCGGACCACAGGATTCAGATATCTATCTCAACATGTGAATGAAACTGAGATGAGAGAGGGGATATGACCTACTTAGCATGCTGTGATCCTAAGGGTGTCAAACCTGCTTTAACTGTTCCTGTTTATTTTAAACATAATGTAGAAAAAGAAAGTCCAAAATGCAGGGCTACATGTGTAGGAGCTAAGCAAAAAAAAAATCCCACCCGCTAGTTTATAGTCCAGTGTTCTATACTTATTAACATTAGAATTCATCTTTCTGGGTTTTTTAATTAGTAATTCACATAGGTGTTACAATTGAAAACATTCCTACAATAAACCAAGAAGAAATGTAGAAACAGTAAAGTAAAAGGAGTATCTTGGAAGCATTCAGTTTCTAAATGTTTACATTTTGGACACATTAGATCATCAGGAGATGATTAATTATGGTCTGTTTTATATAAAAATGATTCCTTTTCTGTGACTGTCAAGGGTGTTGCGCCAATAAAGACATCAGATTCGGAAACACATTCGCAGCTCCAAATGATATTTTTATTTATCTTTTAAAAGAGAAACATTGCTACTTCTTTTTCTTTTCAGCATGAGATTTTTATAGGTTTATACAGAAATACTGTCTTTCTACACTTTGACTGCTAAATACAAATTAACTCGTTTGTTGGTGATCTATAGAGGGATGCCACCTACACATTTTCTTGTAAATCATCTTCAGGGCCAAATATGAGCATACAGTATTTATGGATAACAAATGTAATTAGAGGAGAAGGAGCACCTGAAATAAGAATGAAAGCATGACATCACAGAACAGAATGTTTCACTTTCAGTTTGTAGCAGTTGTGAGGACACTAAGATTCACACTGAGTGAGTTATTTAGTTTATTACATGGACCCTAGAAACACACCCAGCCTTGATCTGTCAGGTACACTCCCAGACGCAGAGACACTTATAAGCAGCTCAATAAACCAACAAATAGTAATGAATATATTAATCAAATAATAAAAAAAAACAATATTACAAAAAACGTGTACACAAAAGCTCTTCCCAGTTCCCCAATGGCGATAATCATTAAAAAAAAAAAAACAATTAACAGTAGCCACAAAGTCTAACACAGTCCAGTACAGCAGGAGCAGATGATGATGAATGTGAGAAATGAAATCCTTGTGAACGGCCCTCTGAAAGAAATGTAAAGTTTTGTCCTACCAGGTTCCCGTTGCAGCCTTAGCACTAGAAATGATTGGGAGAACTCCCCAAACGAAGATGAAGCCAACCAAGATGAATTCACTCCAACAAGTAGGCATAGGACAGTACATACTGTACATCCAGACAAAATTGTAATCCAAGTTAGTTGTAGTTTGTAATCCAATAGCATGTGTGATGAGTAGAAAAAAAAGTGACAGATAATCACAATCCCCTCACCATCTTTTAGGTTCCTTTTTAAAGAGCCTGCCTTATTAATCTTCTTCCCAGCAACCTCTGAAATCTTTCAGTCTGCTCAATAGTGTTATACTGCCAGGGCTGCTGGGAGATGTAGTATATTTTAAGTAGCGCTACCACAAGTTTTTTTTTTTATTAGCTACATTTTGGATAACGTTTAGTTTTCACAAAATAATTTACATATGCAGAACCACAACCATCTGAATATGTCTCATTGATTAGCTCCTTACCAAGCTGAAGTTCAAATGGACAATGCAACATTCAATTGTAACAAACAGTGCGAGGTTTACATTGTCATACCCGGCCAAGTCATCGTACAGCTGGAGTGCACAAAGGATTTTCTGTTTCATGTGCCAACTATGACGCAACTCAAATAGATTCTTTTTGGAGACAAAATACATTTTTATTGCAATGTTTGCTTCATAACAAAATGTATCTAATTTAGCAAAATTAAAATTACACCCTGATTTCACATTGGAGTCAGGAACAAATTTACATATTTTCACAGTGGCAGTCAATGTTAAAAGAGAAGTGTAAAGTCCAATATGTTGAACTGCCTGGCCTTCTTCTTCATTATATTTATGGTGAATCATCTACCACAGGAAGGCCTCCAACTGTGCTGGAGTGTGAGGTGGATATGATAAGAATGACTTCTACCACAAAAACCCATCTTCCATTCCTCCACTCCCAATATATCCAACCAAGCAAACTGAACCACTATTACCATTCATATATAACCACACAACACTGAACACGTGTCCGGCAGCAAATCATGATGACAGAAGTGAGAGGAATTCAAACTGCAACACTGATTTTGAATTTATTCTCCAATTTGACTTCCTCTAGCAACTGCACTCTTATCATTAGTGTAGTCACCACAACTGTATATACTGATTGGTCCCAAAGTTACATAAAACAATGAGATACAGCTACTCGGCAGATCACACTAGCAAGTGAAGCACTCATCATGTGATATCTGCTTGAAGCAGGGATTGGTGGGTATGTCCACTTCACCTTGCTAATTGGCTACTGGAAGGGAGGTTATTTAAGAGTCAACCTTCTGCTGAGAGTAATTTATGCAATTAAATGCACGATCAAACCAATAATGAAGATTTCATAAAAGCAAATGTTTCTTTAAACAATACTGTAAGCACTCTAGGAAACATACCCAGGAAACAAAATGAAACAAAACTCTACTGCCCCCTCTGGGTCACAGTGTAGGGACTCTTCTGCGAAGTGGGATTCTTCTGGGCAGGCTGATGAATGTTCTGTCCTGCCTTTTGTGGAGCTTTTTGGAAGCCTCGCACCATTTTCGCTGTGTTTGTGACTCCTAATCACAACAAGTATGATACAGAGGGTCATGTTTTCATGACTCTATAAAGATTCAATAAGCACTTGATGCCATGATTTACTACATTTTATTTTTTCTTCTGTGTGATTCAAAGATGATAATGACGATATACTTTAGTAAATGCTAATCAATCGCAAAACGTATCACCATGTTACATAAAAGAAAACTCATTTACTAAAAGCATGTAATAAAACATCATTTTTGTGGTATGAAATTATGTATGCAAGTTGATAAATATTTTGTATGTCTTTATTTGTGACTTAGATAAAGCAGTTTATATTTGTGTTAATTCACTGATAAGAACAGCAATGGCTTGATGTTTAAGGACCCGCAGTCTCGCAGTCTTGTGACTGAGTGAAGAATTTTATGACAGGGTCTGGAGAAGTGCCTAAGATCAGTTTGACAAGTGATTCTCTGCAGGACTCTCTCAGTCAACCTTCACAGGAAAGCCAAAGTACTTAGCTGGCAAGCATCAGCTCAAGAAACGGTTTTGGGGGCAGGTGTGAAAGGTATTGTATGCCCCCATTGGTCTGAAGTATGGCTGTTTGGGTATTGGTTTGAATCAGAGGTCATTCTGTAGCACAATGCTGTATTGGTGTAAGGATTTAGACAACGAATGTATAAATTCGGTTGCTTTACCACTCCCTGTCTCTCACACCATCATGATGGAGGAGCAGCTCACACAACATGGACTGAAAAGAAGACCACACTGAGAAGCACAACTTGGCAGCCATATTGAGACAGGCATGCGGCCTGTTCTGAAGAAAGCTCACCACAAATGAAGATTTAATTAGAGACATTTTAAGTAACTAACAAGTCTGTGTGCTGCCTGAAACTACACATCAGCATTTATCAGGTTGTATGGTTGCCAATATTCACTTGTACTTTGCTTATTGTTATTATTTATGAATATTATCAATAATACATTACTTTAAGTGTAACTTAACTCCTGCTTGTCTTTACTGCACCTAATAGCCTGAGGTTATAAATGTAGAAGGGAAGGTGGGGAGAAGTTATAAAGTACAATACCTTATAAACAGTGGTAAATCTATGGGATTTGAGGCATTCTGACAAAGGCTACACAATAAAGAATACAAAAGGAGAAAGTAGAGTAATATAGAGCTCTACCAAGACAAAACACACATTTAATGAAGTTTCAATATATATCTGTTTAGTTTATTTTTATACACAATAGCAATATATACTGAAGTCAGGTGCAAGCATTTTCACTGATTAACAAACACAATATAGCCACAGAAAAACAAATAAATCAAAAGCATATAAGAACTCATTTTTAAATGGACAGCAATTGCAAGTAGGAGAAAGGCTGAATTTACTCATAAGACTGGACATTTGGGGTTCTACAATGAAATGCAAATAATGCGTTTAAATAAATTCACATACATTTAATTGTTAATTGTGTAGCTGCATTCACTTGCATCCAAGAGTATTCATCCTGTTCCACCGTCACGATAGGCCGCTGTCATGGAATCTCGACTTTGAAAGACACAAGGGTGCAGATCATGAGCTTGATATTCCAGGAGTCCCATGTGAAGCCAGAGTCCTTACATCTGGTAAATTAAAGAGAGTCAGAGGTAAAGGCCCATTAGTAACTGGGACTATGAGATATACAGTCCTGGACATCAAACATCAAGACACTCAGCTCTTACATTTCATGAGGTATGGAGAGTGGCTTATAATTACAGTGGACCTGCAAGACCAGGGCTGAGTAGTTCCGGTTCTGAAATGTCATGAAGGCTGCTGGATTTCTTCCTTTCTTAATGTAATGTAAATGTTATTGTAGATAAAGTTACTCCTTTAACCCCCGGAAAAATGAGCCAATTACGTGCAATTTGTTTTCAACATGAAACAATGTTATTATGTGTAATAGAAACAAATAAATACCAAAACATGAACATAAATACAGTAGGAAAGGAGGGAAGGTATCTCTGGTGTCCAGTGCTGTAATGATGCAGCTATGTTTTGAAATAGTCACCAACACACAACCCGACGTCACAATCGGAGTAGATGATGCGTGTTTCAATGCAGACGTTCTTATATTTTTGCTGTTGCTTGTACAAGAGAGATTAGATTTTCACTGCCTGATCCAAATGATAGATGTTGCCTATTAGGTTATTATAGGCTGTCACAATGCAAAGCTTTCTGACTTCAACATTATCCCATGACACAAACATTGACAGTTGCTGCATTGTGAACAATGATTAGGGGCCTAATATGTATCTTGTCTTTCTACTTGATTACAATCATTTTACCCTTTTTCCACCCAGAGGATTCACTGAATTCACCAGGAATATCAAGGCGGTTTAGACAAGCAGCGCCATATGCATATCTGTATCAATGTCTGATGACCAAGTCCTATTTAGTTAGTCCAGATTCAGTTTGTTCTAAAATTGGCTTTACATTGTTTCATTTACACACCATTGTGTGTTTTGGTTGAAGGTTCCTCCCCACTCATGAATACTGATGAGTTACCATAGAGTGGCAAAACACATAGAAGTATTTGTGATTTGTTTGCAGTATGATGTTATTTTATCCACTAGATGGCAGTAGCACACTGTGCCAAGTGCTGTTTAGGTTTAACGCTGTACATGTGAGCAATGCAGCTTAACCTGAAACAATTCCAAGCCCAAGAGACACTTGCGGTTATTGCAAATGAGGTTAATCAGAAGACTCACTCTAGCTTGCTGTCTGCCTTCCAGGAAATTAATAATAATCTGACTTTTATTTGTCTTTAGAACATTAGAACACTCTAGACGAGAACAGGCCACTCAGCCCAACAAAGTTTGCCAGTCCTATCCACTTATTTCTTCCAAAAAAAATTCAAGTTGAGTTTTGAAAGTCCCCAATGTCTTACTGAGTACCACACTACTTGGTTGCTTATTCCAAGTGTCTATCGTTCTCTGTGTAAAGAAAAACTTCCTAATGTTTGTACGAAATTTACCCTTAACAAGTTTCCAAATGTGTCCACATGTTCTTGATGAACTCATTTTAAAATAACCATCTTGATCCACTGGACTAATTCCCTTCATAATTTTAAACACTTCAATCATGTCACCTCTTAACCTTTTGGAATGGATGCATTTTTGCCAAACATAAACTAATGTATTAAACTATTGTTACTGACATTTTGACCAACTCCTTAGATTGTTCAGTTGTCAAGCAGATGGCAGTGCAATGAACCTGCCAGATCAGTTCAGGAGAGTCATGGCAGAAAAACGTGATGATTATACATTAGCAGTGCTCTGACCAGGTCATATAAATTGTCCCTAAGTTAAAAAACATTCCTTATACAGTACAGTTTGCGTTAGATGTTACATATTATGTGCCTTCAACTCATTAAATTTATGTACATGAAGGCAGTGACTGAAAATTACTGGAGGAGTCGTCTAATGTGACATGGCCTTTCACTGCTTTTAATGAAAGATTTTGAAAATAAAATGAAAACAAAGTTGGTGAACTGATGGGTTTTAGCCTGCTTGCTTGATACAATATCTAATGAATATGTACACTTAAAACGCGAGAATTTGTTTTCTAATTAAGACACTGATTTCTTTCAACAAAAGCCTGCAGTGACTGCGGCCATTCAGGACCAGGATTGCCCACCTCTGTGACAGACCAAGAATTAAAGCACTGGGAGGCTTCATGCTTTTTAGTGGCTGCCTCTATGCAAGATGGGACTCACTACTGAGATTAACTTTCTACTCAATGTAAAGAATAACACAATATCTTTACAAGAGTTCTCTCCCTCTCCCCCCTACGTTTAATATTTATTATTTTACAATTATGAATGGTTTTAATGTCATTAATGATTAATGTTAAGATGTGGCCGCTGGCTTGTTTCTATAAATTTTTGAACGGATTTGTAAATTAAACTGAGGAGATTCTGCTATCAACACAGAATGAAGCGTCATCTCGCCTCAACTGTGAATTTGAGACACAGTCACAAGACGTGCCTAAAGGATCTTCTGGCTACCTACGTCTATAACACCTGAAGATGTAAGAGACTCTACAGAACATAAAGTGGGATATAATAAATACTCCTGTAGTCATCTGGTAGCACTGAAATCACTGCCGTCTAACGCATTTCGGTACACCCTATTGGGGGAGCAGCTCGTCTAAAAATGGAAAGGACGATGATCAGGTGTGAGGATAAAAGTAAGGTGGAAAGTATTCAAACCTGACCTGACTCCATATAACGAGAAATGTTTGATTACATTTATATGAGTTGTATGCAGTGTTTACATCTCATGGTGAGTCACAGTCAGTACAGGTCCCGTGACATTTTGGGTACTGCAGACAGCTGGCCTAAACGCCTCTTATTTCTGATGTTATTTTAATGTTGGAATAGTTTCATGAGATGGATTGGAAAAAGCAGGAGCGGGATTGAACATTTATGTGAATTAGCAGCAGTAAAAATGGGAACAGAGTACAATTAAAATGAAATGTGTGATCCAGACATTGAAATGTGGACTGAATTTGTCCACATCACTGCCCAGGAACATAAGTAATATCATCCTTGCTAATTCTGCAACAGACATGGTTCACTCTGTTACCAATATGTTGATGATGAATCATTCTGAATTCTGGTGACTTCAAACAAGGGATCAAGCATTTAGATAGATAGATAGATAGATAGATAGATAGATAGATAGATAGATAGATAGATAGATAGATAGATAGATAGATAGATAGATACTTTATTAATCCCAGGGGGAAATTCACAAATTTATTAGTCATATTCCATGTGTGGACACTACACGCTGGATCTGCTGTATTCAAATGTTACTGACTTTTAATATCAACCTGTGGTATAATCTGGACAGGCCTGACCATCTTACTGCCATCTACGAGCCTGTTATTGGCAGCAGCAGTGCCAGAGGTTCTTATGTGTGTTTGGGAGGTGCGTTTGTTTTTATTTCAATAAATATATAGTAGCGGTGCTACATGTCTAAGACGAGTAGAAATCTAAATAATGAACGTAGACCTCAGTGTTGACATTTGCAGGCAATACCTATGTCTCTGTTACATGCTATTTGGATAGGGATTCATAAAAGCAGTGTTAAAATTTATGATGCACCATCTGCTGGAATAACAAATGCAGTGCACTTTATTACTAAAAATGGTAGTAATGGTATCTTTTAGAATGA
Source organism: Erpetoichthys calabaricus (assembly GCF_900747795.2). Lineage (NCBI taxonomy): Eukaryota > Metazoa > Chordata > Cladistia > Polypteriformes > Polypteridae > Erpetoichthys > Erpetoichthys calabaricus. The sequence continues at coordinate 96,362,606 of NC_041409.2, read as the reverse complement.
CAGATACAGAGAAACCTGGAGCAGACACAGATACATAGACACTTGTCCTTTTATATATTTAGTAGCAGTGCTACCCATCTAAGACAGTCTGGAATCTAAATAATCAACATAGACATCAGCATTAAAGTTTGCAGTGCACCATGCAATACCTGCATCTCTGTTATATTTTATTTGCGACGGGATTCATAAAAGCAGTGTTAATGTTTGTGACGTGCCATTTGTTGAAATGAAAAATTAAATTTATTTACTAAAAACGTATGGATATGCCATCTATTGGAATGGCTGAGACAAAGCAACTGGACAGACACAGACAGGCACACAGACACATCCTTTTGTTAAGCAGAATATATGTATATATATATATATATATATATATATATATATATATATATATATATATATATATATATACAGTATAAGTGGGTTCGAAAATGACTGACTGACTGACTGACTGACTAACTGTGCTATATGTCTATGGCGGGTTTAAATCTAAGTAATTAATGCAGATCTCAGCATTGACATTTGCAGTGCACCATCTATTGCAATGCACTTTTTTTTAATGCATACTGGATTAAAATCCATTGCATTTGTCATTCCCACAGATGGCACATCATAAACATCTCTAGAATAAAATGCATTACTTCAAATTTTGTAATGCACAATCTGTTGGAATGACAAATGCAATGCATATAGATATCTCTGTTGTACATCAACTGGAATGGGATTTGTAAAAGCAGTGTTAATCTTTGTGATGTGCCATCTGTTGGATTGACAAATGCAATGCACTTTATTGCTACAAATGTTTGTGATGCATCTGTTACAATGATACACATAGCAACCAGGTGGCAACACAGATACACCGACACGTATCCTTTTATACAGTATACTGTACATACTGGCTCTGCCATTTAAGATGGGCTGAAATCTAAGTAATCAACATAGACTTCAGCATTAATGTTTGCAGTGCACCATGCAATACCCATGTCTCTGTTAGATATCATTTGCTATTGGATTTATAACAGCAGTGTTAATGTTTGTGATGCAAACTATTGAAATGACAAATGCAATGTATTTTATTACTGAAAACATTTGTGGTGTGCCATCTGTTGGAGTGAAAAACACAATGCATTTTTTACAAAAAAATGTATGTAATGCGCCATAACTTGAAATGATAGAGACATAGAAACTGGATGGAAACTTAGACAGACAAACAGACACTTATTCTTTTATTCAGGTATTTTTGAGCTTCAGCAAATTTGAACTTCCCCTTAGGGACAAATAAAGTATCATCTATCTACTCAAATCCATTACCCTGTTGTGTCTTGGAAGAACTGTAGCATAAAGGGCACTGGTATCACTTTCACGATGGCCACCTGTGGAAATCAGAATGGTATATACTAATTACAGCAAGAAAACATCGAGTGAGGATACAGAAAAAACAATCAAGTTCCTTTGAATTTCGGTAATAACTTCAGTAAATAGACGTCTCAATATCCTTTTGTTTCCAACAGGCCCAGATTAAGGAACAACATTAGAAAAGGGGACCACTCACTTTACTGTTTAACTGGGATTAAATGTATTCTTTGCACTTACTGATCTGACTGACACATACTGTACTACCAGACTGGGATACAATGAGTCTTAGAAGTGAGAGGTTACTGAGGTGGATACGAACCTGGAAAGACTCGGATCTCAGAGTAGATTGGCGCAGGGCTGGTCATCGTATGATGTTTGCCTGTGAAACAAAACAGACAGCTGTAAAGTGGGTGAAAATTAGCACCTCAGACAAAAAATAAAATAAAATGAAGGCACACACCTTTATTATTTCTTGTGGAAAAGTCCACTAGCTCAGAATATGTGACATCTGGATGATCAGCTGAAATATAATTAATGTACATTACATTTTATTCTGAACTTCTGTCAACATGCCACAAAATAAGTAAGGTTACAATTTTAGAGTATGTTGATTGAGTTTAATTTGTCATTATGCCTGTCTTCAGCAGCTTTATTTATTTTTGTGTTTTGCATTATTTAACTGGCAACTTTACATTGTTCTTGATATCCAAAATGTCTTCTTCATCACAATGTCACAAAGAGAGTGGTCAGGTAACTGATATGTGATCATGTGGACTCAGGTTCCTTCTTCTCCCACTAAGAATTGAGGCTGAAGTAACACAAAGGCAATATTGTCAGCTCTTAATGATTTTTTGAAACCAAATTTGTCAGGAGTATTATTTTTTTTAATAATTTTTGTTTCTTATTGTTTTGGATTTTTTTCACAGTTTTGTAAATGATGTCATCATGTCGAAGAGGACTACTTGGTTACCCGACACACACAAGTGCTGTGGGTGAAGCCATCACTGAAGTCTTATAAAACATGACGACTAACACTTTGAAAAAAAATGAAGGGAAGTCTTTTGTTACAAAACTGGCACTCATCACGCACACACAAAAATATAAAATAGCAAAGAAAGAAAGAGCGAACACTATTGTTTCATTTTGTGACTTAAGAATTTAGTAATTTTAACATGTTGTGATGAAGATTTTTGTAGTCTTAGATGCACCACTATGTTATTTTTCTTTGATGGTCCCGTAATGTTTTGCTTCTTTTCAGTGGCCACAGCCGTATTGTTTATGGCCACTATGACCAGTGAAGATTACACGAAGCATTTATAACATAAGAACATCGGAAACGAGAAATTTGACAAAACAGAGGAGACCATTCAGTCCATCAAGCCCATTTGTTTAGCTAATAGCTAAGTTGTCCTAATATCATCTCCAGATACTTCTCAGAGGTTGTCAAGGTTTCTGCTTCAACTTCATGACTTGATCGATTGTTCTAAATTCCCAGAAATCCTTGAATAAAGAGGTGTTTCCTGCCTTCAGTCCTAAATATACCTACCTTTAATTTCCATTAGTGTCCTCAAGTATGAAATTCATCATTAAGTTGAAAGAATGCTGCTGGATCTTCTTTATTGATGCCTTTTGAGAATTTTGAACACCTGGACCAAGACCCCAGAGCAGCCTCTTCTGCTCAAAACTAAACAGTTTTGAACTTATTTTGTCAGAGTACAACATGTCCTTAAGTCTTGGGATTCACCTAATTGCTTTTGTCTGAATGGCTTCAATGTCTTTCTTGTAGCGTATTGACCAGAAATGCACAAAATACTCCAGATGCAGTCTAAGTAGTGCATTATATAGTCTAAATGTAATGCCCCTCAACAATTTTTACAATATAACATTTGTTGTGTCACCTAGGAACTCCCAGTTAGATTTAATGTGAATAGATCACATATGGTTTGTGAAATGTTGTCACAGGTTGTGTAAGCAATAGACTTTGCTCCACTATGTTTATAGGAGAATCTCCACACCCCTCCTCTGAATGTCACCACCATGAATGAATGAATGTTGACAGTGTTTCTATAATGGGGCTCATCCCAACATATCAGACGGTTGTCATGGACTGGTTCTTAAAGGTACTAAGATGGGCTTAGATGATGAAAATTTTGTGTCAATATAAACCCCTACATTCTTCTCAAAGGTTGCTCCCTGTAGGACAGTGTCTCCCATCTTGTATTTATTATTGACGTTCCTTTTGGCCATGTGTAGCTTGTTCAAGTCCTTTCAAATTCTTTTTGTTGCCTCCTCAATGTCTACCATTCCTCCAATTTCAGTATCCCTTGCAAATTCCACAAGTTTACTAACTCTACCGGATTATCTGTGTCTTTACGGTAAATCAGAAAAAGTAACAGTACCAGGACAGACTCCGGAGGGACACCACTGAAGACCTCCTTCTCCTGTTATCTGCACTCTTTGTGTTCTGCCAGTTAGCCAACTTGAGATATATTTTTGTAGGTTACCTCTGATGCCTACAATTTCTAGTTTCAGAATTCATCTTTGGTGTGGGATTGAGTCAAAGGCTTTTAGAAACTCTAAATAAATGATGATGTATGCCTTCCTTTTGTCAACTATTGCAGTCACCTGATCAAGAAAATCTAAAAGACTGCTTTGATAAGATTTTCCTCTCATTAACACATTCTGGCTGTCATTTCATGTCATTTATATATCTGTCAGCCCTATATACGATGGAGGCACAGGAATATGAGCATCCAAAAATGTAGCATTTACTTCTTTCCAAATTAATTTTCAATTGTGATTTATTTTTTCTTATAAAGTTTGTAGTTTTTTTCCACTTACTGTGGATTCTTGACTGGCACTCATTTTTTATTTGGGCTTTCACAATCATTCTGAATTCCTGGTAACGACTTTGCTAATATTTTTGGCTGTTCTTTTGTATTTGTTCTTTGCTTTTCTTCTTCGGTTCATCTGCCATTTTGTCCTTTTGAGGACCACACTGTTTTTCATTAAGGTACTATAGCATCTTGTCATCTGAGCATTGAATAAATTCTAAAAACAAAGAATAAAATTGATGGAGGGAAGAATTCTACTGATATTTTACAGACTTTTTGCCTGTTTATTTGACTTTGTGTATTGTTTTGTATTTTGTAGATTTGTTTTGCTTATTTTTGGTTTTCCTGACTCTTTTTTTTAACCACAGAAATGCACTTCCTTGCTAGATTAAAAAATAAGTATGATTTTTCTGTATAACTCTGTGCTAATAAGAACATAAGAAATCTGACAAACAAGAGGAGACCACTCAGTCCATCAAGCCCTTCTAACTAATAGCCAAGCTGTCCCAACATCTCTTCCAGAGTCTTCTTAAAGGTTGTCAAGGCTTCTGATTCAACTCCATGTCTTAGTAGTTTGGTTCAGACTCCTACAACTCTGCGTTGTGAAGCTTTCTGACTTCAGTCCCAAATGCACTTCCCATTATGTTCCACTAATATCTTCTGAGCATGTGATTCAACCTTATGCTGAAAGAATGTTGCTGGATCTACAGTACTTAATCATAGCCTGTGAGGATTTTACATACCTGGATTAAGTCCACATGTGGTCTTGTCGGCTCGGGACTACTCGGGTTTAATTCTCTGAGTCTGTCACAGTAGGACATGTCCTTAAGTTCCATGATGCACTTGGTTACTCTCCTCTACACAGCTTCAAAAGCTGCTATGTCTTTCTTGTATCATGATGACCAGAACACTCTAGATGAAGTTGTACTAGTACTTGAATAGAACATTGCTCAACTTAAATTCAACAGTTTTTATAATGTAACCTAAGATTTTATTTGCCTTTTTAACTGCTTCTGTGCATTGCTTAGTCGATGAAAATTCATTTTCAGAGGTTGCTTCCTGTAGCTCAGTGTCTCTCATTTTGTATTTATAATTGACTAGACAAAAAGCCCGTTTCAACAACGTAAGATGAAACGGGAACGAGTGGAATAGTAATAAGTATAAGCACCACAAGCCTGATATAGGTGTATTGAATGAATGCGTAATTAGGCCTCGAGCTGTAGTCGAAATCGCCTTTCAGGCCTCTAGAGCTTTAATCGAAGTCGCCTTTCTTTTTGAATTTTTGTGGCCGTAAATCCGCCGCCTCCCGCGATGTTGGGGTGGATGTCGGTCGAAGTTGCCTTTCTCTTTGAATTTTCGCGGCTGTAAATTCCCGCGATGTTGGGGTTAGATGTCGGTCGAAGTCGCCTTTCTCTTTGAATTTTCACCGCCGTAAATTCCCGCGATGTTGGGGTTGGATGTCGGTCGAAGTCGCCTTTCTCTTTGAATTTTCGCGGCCGTAAATCCGCCGCCTGCCGCGATGTCGGTCTCGTAAGGTTTTTCGGGCAGCTGCGCAGAAGGCGACTGCGCATTCGGCTTCGGACATGCGCATAAGGCGACGTGCGCAGAAGGCGACTGCGCATTTGGCTTCGGACGGACGTGAGTGAGTGAGTGAGTGAGTGAGGAGACTGGCGAATTATGTATTAAGATGGTTCTTTTTTGCCCACATGTAGCACTTTTCTACATTAAACTGCATTTTCCAAATGTTCACCCAGTTCTGAAGCTTGTTCATGACTTTTTGACTTCTTTTTGCTGCCTCCTCAGTGGCTACCATCCCTCAATTCTAGTCCCATCTGTATAAGCCCTTGAAGAAAGATTTAAATAACCTTTTGAATGCTTCAGGTCCCTTATTTTTAAGTTTTGCTGTTTTTTTCTGTGCTGTTGCTTTGACAATTTACTTATATTTTAGGCACTTTAATCTTATGTTAGTGTTTTTCACTTTTCTTTCTGTTTTCCAGTTGCCACTATTAGGTTATAAGTTTAAAACTAAGTACCCATTCACTTCTGAGTATATGGGACAACTGAAAAAAAGCAAGTCCTTGCAGACTCTACCATAAATACTGTATATTGTGCCTCACTGGAAGGAGACAGAATTTTTAATGAAATGGACCAGAAAAAGAGACCTTAACTTTAACCTTTCCAAAGCTCATTACTGGGACATCAGTCCTACCTTTTAACTAAATTCAAAAACTAAACATAAATTGTACTTGGAAAGTCATTGCCAAAGATCACAATACTAAAGCCATACTAAAGAATTGCACTCCCTAATTGTGAAGTACATAACCCAACTTTAAATGATAAGAAGAACATTGCATCAACCTGTAAACTGTAACGTTAAAGACATCACACAGCACTCACTTCCGGAGAGTCTTTGGTAACAAAACCATTGCAAAAGTAAACAAAATGGTGGCACCCATAAAAAAACTAATGTCGCTGCAGTAAGACGTTATCCTAAATACATTTTTAATCATTGTTTATGTAACAAAATTGAATTCTACATGTATCCAAACCCACAAAAGGAGGAATTTAGAGCAAACATGACACAGGGGAAGGACAGAAAAACATTTAAAATAAATTCAAGAGAACAGAATTTAGTTAAGTAATTAACATGTCAGGTTTTTTAAAAAATATCACATACTGATTTCTTTGTTTGTCTCTGTGATATTGAAATTGTTGGCCATTCCTTGGCATGTTATGTGCATATAGATATTTTCTTTTTCATGAGCCTCTAAATAAGAAATTCTCATTCAGGTAATCTTCTAGTCCATAATGCCACCGATATTCACTTTTAGATATCAAATATATTACATCTGATTGTGACATAGTAAAATGCTCTAATATGACTTTTCTTGTGTGATCCTCAGTCCAGTTTATATTTTTGACTTTTTGGATTTCTGCACCATTTGGTCCAGCTAGGACACCTTTTCCAATTCAACTAGAGACACAAAAAATTACTCACTTTCTTTTTCTGTCACTCTGAAGCTGTCCATCTGTATAGCAGAATCCTCCTTTTTGGGGAAATCAGCTTCTCTTCTATGTCCTGTTGCCCTAAACATAACCAAAACACAAAATATGGCATACTCAGAATGCCCGTTGTATTTATAACTTTGAGGGTGGCACAGTGGTGCAGTGGTAGCACTGCTGCCTCGCAGTTAGGAGACCCAGGTTCGCTTCCTTGGTCCTTCCTGCGTGGAGTTTGCATGTTCTCCCCGTGTCTGCGTGGGTTTCCTCAGGTGCTCCGGTTTCCTCCCACAGTCCAAAGACATGCAGGTTAGGTGCATTGGCGATTCTAAATTGTCCCTAGTGTGTGCTCGGTGTGTGGGTGTGTGTGTGCCCTGTGGTCGACTGGCGCCCTGCCCGGGGTTTGTTCCTGCCTTGCGCCCTGGGATTGGCTGGGATTGGCTCCAGCACACCCCGTGACCCTGTGTTAGGATATAGCGGGTTGGAAAATGACTGACTGACTGAGTTAACTTCAAGAAGAATCTGACAACATTACAAAGTACTCTAAACTGCATATACCGTAGGGCTTGGGCTTTAGGTTCACACATTTTAAAGCCGTCACAGGCATCACATTTAGAGATGCCTCTGATCTTGAAAACTTGTAAAACCTTCAGAGACAGGGGCTGGAAATCTAACCCAGATCCCAGGAGCTATGAGGCAGTATGACTAACCACCACTGTATTATGTCATCTTACTCTTAATTGACTACTTAGAAATAGAATAAACAGTTATTTAAGACAAGTGTGAAAGGAAGGACGGTCCAGATCAAATCAGAAAATGTTCTGACGGCAGTAGACCCGAGAGACTTTTCATGATAAGGACCGAGAGAGAAGAAGATGTGGTAAGAAAACATGCCAAGTTCGTAACCAGGAAGTCAAAACGACCTTTCAAACAAATCCTTTACATAAACCAAAAATCCAAATCCTTTTTACTACATGAGTTATTCCAAAACAAATAACAAACTGAAACCAAAATCCAAATCTCTGATTCTTAAGGGATGTGCGTTCCAAACTTTAAATGGTCGATCTGGCGATGTTGTATGTGGCGCATCTCCTAATGACTTCTAAGTAAAATCCTCATGGAAAACACAAAATCTTGAAAAGTGGGGTGCGCAAAATAATGATTAAAATTATAATACTTTTTAGAAGCCTTTAAACATCAAACTAATATGAGAAACAGATTTTCCTGAGCTGAAAAAAACACCTGAATGATGAATAGTTGGTTTCCACAAGATGCAGAAAACACATACAAATTAAATAAATAACATCCATTATAACAGACCAGTAATATACGATAACGTGCAGTGAATACACTTGACTGATAGTTTTCCTCCTCTTTCTCTGTATGTTTAGCATTCGTTTGCTCAGAGGTTGAAGCGCTTGCTGCTTCCTGAGCAGCTCTTCTTATCTCCACCCTAGCAGCCCACTTCTTCTCTTCTTTCGTTGGCATCTCTTCCCATTAAAACTGATTAAGTCAGTGTTTGTGTTGCAATTACTTAGTATGTTTTCCTTAATTGTTCACTTAAGCTGGCACTTAAGTCTTCAATCTGCCTCAAGAATGATTTAAGATATGAAGAGGTAGGGGAAGTGACGGCAAAGGTGGAAGGAATGAGAAATGGTGCCTGTGGTGTGTGCCGCACAGCTGCCCTGCTGTGCGCTGCCGAGAGTTGATTCTACAATATAATAAAATAAAAATAAAAAGAGGAATAACCTTGGAGGTCAATCATCACCCCGAAAGCGGACAGTAGACGTCACGTAGTATATGTGTACCAAATTTCAGGTCAAATGGTTTGTGAGCTACAGGTGATTTAAAATCCTGGACAGACAAACGAACAGCCATGGTAGCGTATTATATATAAAGAAAAGGGAAATAATTTACTGCTGTCAAACCGTAGCAGCAATACATTATACAATATTCTTAAAATAAAATATTAAAAAAAAAGTGCCTGGTTATACATGTTGTCACATGTGTATGCATAGAGTAAACCTGAAGGGTCCTCGTGGCTGCAATTCTACCACCGCTCCAGGGGCTGGCACTGTATCCTAATGTCTTTCTCTCTTCCTTTCTCCGTAGACTGGTTGATTGACGGCTAGATCAACTCTGACTTCACTTCTAATGATGGACCAACTGAATCCGCTTCTTCCAGTCAGAAGGGCCCAAAACCAAAAGGCTCCACCATCTTGGGACAGTTCTGTTTTGAACTTGTGACTGCAAAGACAACTCAGCAATAATTGCCTGATTTTTGCTGATTTTGATGAAACCAGTTATATAGCTTTAGCGGTATTGCTGGTTGTTCTCCTACTTTTGGTGATAATAAGATAATAATTTTTGTAATAAGGACAATTAAATGAAGAGATTTCTTTGTTGGGAAAGTCAGAGGAACAGTCCAAGTCCTGGCTGGTACCTCAACTCTTTATTGTTGTTCCCTCTTTCTATTACAATGGATATTAAAAAAAATAAAGAAAAATAAGTTGTTTAGGGTGTTTACTGGTGTTGTGGTATCAGTCCAATTTAAAATAAAACTTTTAAAAATAAAAGCTTCTAGAAGCAAGTGGAAAACATTCTGTACAATTATGAAAAAGCATCGCTTGCTATGTAAATTTGTTGTCGTTAATTAAAGAATGACTCACCTGCTATTCTTGCTGGCACTGCAAGGTAAACCTGGGATTAAAACAGGGGAAGGTTTACATATCTGCAGCTGTCAAATATGAATAACTTACATCTTTAAGATTTTAATAAACATCATCTCAGAGAGTGTAGGGAATTTTCTTGAACTCTTTACTCAGTTAATAAAGCCATCAACATCTAGAAAACGTGAAGTCAAGTGGAAGTAAGTGGCTTCATAGGAAATTTATAATGAATACGTCTTAATATGCACAGATGTTCTGAATAAAACAGTTAGGGGTAGACATCACAATGAATTCTCCACAACGATGTTTCAGTATACAGTATTTCAGCCACAAGTGTGAAAAAGAGGGTAACAGGAGGGTCTTTCTTGGACTATTGTGTCATTGCTGTGTGACTGTCAAAGAAATGCTGTGTAGCTGACAAAACACCCCTCATTACTATGTGACCATATTAGCAACCCACTCACCTTGAATCCTGTGGTATGCATATAACAGCAGTGGGAGTATCACAAGACCTAGAAATAGCCCAACACCGACTGCAACAATAGGAAGATATGTGTCTGCAAAAAGAGGAAAGAGGTTCTGTCATTAAAACATCATTCAAGTAGCCAGCGTGGTGTTGTGTCTCCTGGGGAAGCAACCTGAGCTCAAAAGAAGTACAATGCCTGAACAAACTTATCAGGAAAGCCTACTTCATCACAGGGTGGTGGCAAAATCCAGATGCCATCATGGAAAATCCCCTACATCTCCTCCAGGAAGCACTCTCTTGGAACACTTTTAGCCACAGGCTCATTCCACCATGGTGCGCTAAAAAGTGCATTTTTATGATTTTGTTTGATGGGTAAGTAAGAGGAACAGAGTCCTGGCAGAATTCAGAAGTGAGAAAAGGCATGTGAAAAGAAATCCAAGCAAAATTCAAAAGTAAAAAGTTCTAACCCTAAATATCATCTTCCGTAATTGACCTTCATAGTACTGGTTTTTAAAGAAATACTACATTGCAAGGTTAGGATAATGATGGATATGGCCCGCCATCTTAAATTGCTACAGAGAGGTTATAGCATATGCCACACCCATGTGACGCCACACATCACTCTCACGTGACTGGCAATGGGTGTCATTGCTATTAACATTATCACTTCAGCCATGAGGAAAATAAACAACATGGAGTTACAGTATTCATAATGGTGCTATAATAATGAAAGTATAACGTAAAAAAAAGAAAGATGAATAACGTGTGGCCTTGAGTGAGCAGAAAATCCTAGGGCAATATTTGGGCATGGAGTTCTAAATGAAGGGCTAGTACCAAGAATAAGGAGGGAGGAACTACAAGAGACACTGAAAAGAATGAAGAATGGAAAATCAACAGGACCGGATGGAACACCAGCAGAAGTGCGGAAGAGTTTAGGAGAATGGAGAGTAAATGTGTTATGAGATGTAATGACGATGATCTATGAACAGGAGAGAATTCCAGAGGAGTGGAGAAACCATGTGATTGTACCCACTGATAAGAAGAAGGGTGATATTCAGGATCATGGAAACAATAGAGGGATAAAGCTGAAGAAAATTTGGGAAAGGGTTACAGAGAGAAGGCCTTAGAAACAGACCACCACAGGGGAGAGGCAGTTTGCTTTTATGTCAGAGAATGAACCAACTGATGCAGTCTTTGCATTGAGACAACTCATAGAGAAGGTTTGAGAAGAACAGAAAGGTGTTTCATTGATATGGAGAAAGCTTATGGTAGAGTGCCATGTCAAGAGGTCAGGAGGTGCTTGGAAGATAAAAGAGTACCAGAGAAGTAGGAGAGGATTGGCCAGGATATGTATAAGTAGTGAGGACTTGGGTTAAAAGCAGTGTTGGGATTACAGATAAGATGCCAGTTTCAGTAGGTCTAAACCTGGAATAAAACTCCAATCCCCCTGGTGCATGATTTTTTTTACAATACCATAGTGTTGTGTAGCACTAGAAAGGGGGAATTAGAATGGAAGTTGGAAGAATGAAGAAGGGCTTTGGAAGATTGAGGACTGGAGATAAATAGAAAGAAGATGAAATATTTGAAGTTTATTGATGATCAGGATTCAGAAATTAATCTGCAGGAAGAGCTATTGAAAAGAGTGGATAAATTTAAGCATATAGGATCATTGGTGGCCCAAGATGGAGAATTAGATGCAGAGGTAATCCATAGAATACAGTGTGAATGGAGGAATATTGTATTACTGAAGAATTAAGGCGAAGGTTAAAGGTGAGGTTTCTTAAACAGTGGTAAGACCAGCAATGATTTATTGAGCTGAGACATGGACAGTAAAAGAGCACGGCAAGAGGAGAAGTTAGATGTGGTGAAAATGAAAATGTTAGGATGGATATGTGGAGTTACAAAAAAATACAGAAGAAGAAATGAGACAATCGGCGGTACAACAAAAGTGGGAGAGATATCTAAGAAAGTACAGGAAGGTAGGATGAAGAGCTGTGGACATGTGATGAAGAGAGATAATGAATATGTTGGCAAAAGAGTGATGGTAATGGAAGTCCGGATGCCTCATGTATAAACTGTGCGTACGTACGAAAATGTTGCGTATGCCTGTTTCCATGCTCAAATCACGATGCATAAAACCTAAACTTAGTGTACAGCCAAACGCTTCAGAGCCTTTCCTGTACTGACTTCGCAGCTCAGAAACAGTTTAATCCAAAGAACTACAAACGCACTCAATCAGTCCATCAAGTAATCTTTGTAGAACTGTTAGTACTTATAAGTACAATCACCTCACTGTAAACTTGCGATACAGTTATAATATTGCACAACCTGAGCCACTTTATAAAGCGTGTATTTACATATGATGATGATATCATTTTTAAGATGAAATACAGCAAAATATGTTTATTATATTATACAGATAAAACTTTAACTTCATTTAAATAATCTATATTGTTAATAATTAAGCATGTGAGGACACGGTGCTAGCAAGGAGCTGGCACCCCGATTGTTCCTGCTTTGCGCTGTATTCTTGCTGGGGCTGGTGCGACACTGGATGGATAGATGGACAGAATAATTAAACATGTACTACGAAGATATTTCAATATTTCTTAAAAGTTTTGAAGAATCTGTGTTTTAAGCTTACAGATGGCTTAACATCTATTACACAGCTGATTGTGTGGTGATTGGTACTTGGAGAAAGAAAAGGAAGGACAGGAATTGGAGGTTAGTACGTTTGAAAGAGACAGTACTGCTGCAATAAATTATTTCATCGAAGGTCATGCACGGTGCAGCAAGAATCTTGCGTGAGGCAGGAACAATCTCTGGACAGGGCACCAGCTCGTTACTATCACTGCGCCACTGTGTTCCCATGTTTAATAACATGCTTTAACTCCTATTATCATGAAAATGATATCAAGTATACATCTCAGTATTTTAATTATTCAGAGAGCTGTAATATCATGAATGTAATGAATTCTGTGTCCAGTCAGAGGAAGAGAAAGCCAGTTTAAGAAGCATGTAGTGATTCACACACATAGAGCACATAGAAGAACACATACAAAACAAAGCATTTAACGTGCTACTTTAGTTACAATGGGATTTGAGAAACTAGTAAATTAAACGATTTAAAGGTGAAGTTTATGATGTTCTACTTTAATGACAAAATAAACTACGTGATTAAAGTGGAAATTTCAAAATTATAAATGACATTTCAAGCTTTTTTCTCACTGTGTCCATATTTTTTTTTTTTCTCTGTACCCTAATAAGCTTTCATATGACACTCAGACAGTGGGCTATGACTCGCCTTTTCATGGTGACTTTGATATCTGACAACTTCTTTTTTATTTCGGGCATTGTGCAACTTTGTGAATTTGAGCTTTTGAGTGTCCCTGACACTCTATGTCACTCGATCACCTTCCTTTTGTTGTTTATACCACTGTTTAAACCAACAAATAGTTACTTTTTTCCTTGCCTCCACTTGGTATTTGCTGAAATTCTTCTATTTTCCCCCGTGCTTTTACCATTGCCTTTTCACAGAATGCTGAGGTTAAGGGTTATTTATATTGGTTTGCATAATCAAAGAGGCATAATTCTAGGAGGGGTTGGGGAGAGGCAGCAGGCGTGTGTACGTGCGTTACTTTTCACGCTGACCGGGATTTATGGAGCGGAAGAACATGGAAGTTGGTGTTCGCACAGATTTATACATCTGGATTTTTTTGTGCGTACGCACATTTCCACTTTTGTCCTTACGCCATGTGTTAGTGTGAATTCTATGCACGGCGTTATGCATGAGGCCCCAGGAGAAGAGAAAGTGAGGGAGGCCAAAGTGGAGGTGGATGGATAAAAGTAAACAAAGATTTGAAGGAAAGGGGTTTGACTGGCGAGACGGTGCAGGACCAAATTGTTTTGAGAAGGATGATCAAGCACATCACTTCCACATAAAAGTAGCAAAATATAAAGAGGAAGGAAGGGAAACATGCTTATGAACAGAACACATGTGAAATGCATGTATTCCAAATAACGACATACTGTATTATTTACCCTATACAACACCAGGCACATCACACACAGATAAGGAGCCTTGGCTTGAGCTAGGAGAACTTTTTGCCCGCGAGCTGAGCTCCATCAAGGTGGGGATAGGGCCACAGCCTGCTTGCTGGCTGTGCTGATTGACGCATTTACAAAACAAAAGCTGCCGATGGAGAGGTGCGAAAGGATTTAAGGTGGGCCGGGATTACAAGTTTTTTCGTAGGCTTTAGGAATTCTAGTGTTAATAAAATGTGCTCTTCAGTTAAGGAAAATAGGTAGTCTGATATGACTCTGATCACAGCAATATTTTGTCATCATTTAACTCAGATGGAATCACCATTAATTTTACTGAATCAGCCAGCAATCTAGAAGTTATCGTTGACTCTGACATGTAATTTAAAGCGCATATTACAAAGCGGTCCAAATCATGTTTCTTCTATCTTAAAAATGTTGGGAAATTAAGGAGCTTTCTAAATAAACAGGATTCTGAGAAATTAATTCAGCATTTATTTCTAGTAGGATTGACTACTGCAATGCGGTGTTCACTGGATGTTCAAACTGTTCTTTATACAGCCTCCATTTAATCCAAAATGCTGCTGTAAGAATTATTACAAGAACAACAAAATACGAACACATAACTCCAGTTCTTAAATCCTTACACTGGTTCCCAGTTAAATTTAGGGCAGATTTCAAAATCCTCCTTTTAACATATAAAGCATTAAATGATCAAGGTCCGGCTTACTTGTCTGAACTTATCATGAACTTACAGACCTGAGCGCACATTAAGATCTCAAGATACCGGTCTGCTTATGATTCCAAGGATTAATAAAATAACAGTGGGAGGTCGAGCTTTTAGTTACAGGTCCCCTAAACTGTGGACTGGTCTGCCTGCAACTATAAGAGGTGCCCCTTCAGTCTCAGCTTTTAAATCCCGGCTGAAGACTCACAACTTCAGTTTAGCACACCCTGACTAGAGCTGCTGATTAACTGTACAGCCTGCATCTCTTTTGTTAGTCATTAGCACTAAAACATAAGTAACATGATAATTAGAATTTGTTACTAACCCTCACCTATTCTGTTTCTCTTCTTGGTACTCAAATGTGGCACTTGGTGCCACGGCCCACCTGCCAAGATGTTTTGCCTGCCTAAGATAAAGTCATCCCTGATTTAGGATCGCAGGAATCGTGGGGTAGAGGGATCCTTTCATCGGATTGGCTGGCCCAGCGCTGTTTTAGCTGTGGAATTCCCAATAGGGGGAGGCAGCTTGATGGCTGAGGTCTCCAGGACTCTAAACAAATCCAAATCATATT
The DNA here is from genome assembly GCF_900747795.2 of Erpetoichthys calabaricus. Classification (NCBI taxonomy): domain Eukaryota; kingdom Metazoa; phylum Chordata; class Cladistia; order Polypteriformes; family Polypteridae; genus Erpetoichthys; species Erpetoichthys calabaricus. The sequence goes on along the minus strand of NC_041409.2, from coordinate 96,346,942 downwards.
ATGTGATATCATCTACTGTTAAATTCTGATCCGTATTTGTAAAATTTTCATTTTTATACTGTATTGAGGATTTGTTCTGTTCAGTGTATTGTTTGTATTGCCCCCCTTCTTTTTGACAACGACTGCATGCCCACCTTACCTGGATTGGGGTCTCTCTTTGAACTGCCTTTCCCAAGGTTTCTTCCATTTTTTTCCCTACAAATGATTTTTTGGGAGTTTTTCCTTGTCTTCTTAGAGAATCAAGGCTGGGGGTCTGTCAAAAGGCAGGGCCTGTTAAAGCCCATTACGGCACTTCTTGTGTGATTTTGGGCTATACAGAAATAAATTGTATTGTATTGTATTGTATTGATAGCTACATGGTAGTATAACTTTGTTGTTATTTAAGAATCCAAAGGTAATGTGACAAATTCAATGTGATTGCAAATCCTAGAGAGGTTGCTACTTATTGTTTATCTGAGTTCACTATCCATTTTAGTACATGCTAAATAAGAGTGCTGAAAAGTTGGAATTTTACCAGGAACCTAACTATCTAAGATCCCATTATAGAGCACACTCAAATACATTTTCACAATGACCATGGGACAATTATATCATTCTTACGTGTCTCTAAATTGCTGAAGGAAACCCGTATTAATGGAAGAAGAACATTCATGTTCCACAGAGGACATACTAAGTCACACATTATAAGCCTGCAAAGTCTTGTGTATCAGGACTTCATAATCTTACTAACCACATGTCATTCTTTTCTGTTTAACTTGGTACACAGGTTTAGATAGATAGATAAATAAGATAGATAGATACTTTATTAATCCCCAAGGGGATTAGCAGCAAAAACAAAGTACCTTCGACTTCAATCGTTATTTTATTGCTGTACTCCATTTGTCCTTGTAGCTCCACTGCACATGTGTAACTTCCAGTGTGGCTTTTATTAATTGGGTCTATTTTGAATCGTGAGTTGCTGCTATTCCACACAATCTCGTCGTCTTTTAGGATGAAGAAAGTGATGTTTAAGGCAGAGCTTTTCTTCCGCGCCCATTTGCAGTTAAAGCGAAGAGAATCTCCCACTTTCACAGAATGTTTTGGAGATGCAGTCAACATCACATCCTGAGCTGAGAAGGGTACATGAGAATAGTTAGTGCAAGGGAAGGTGTTATTAAAAACCATGGAAGATAAACTGTTCATTCAAGACCTAAATACTGTAACATTTGATAAGACATAAAGGAGAAGTTGAACAAGTATGTGAAAAAAGAATAATGAAATTCTGATATCTTTACTGGAAATTGATCATAACAGGCAAATATCTGTGATGTTTGACAAAGTACTCGGTGTTGACTGAAGGACGTATCTAATTGTGCTATTTAGTGGGTAGGTACTTTTGTGCTGATTTTATTTTTTCAACTCTTGAATCTTTAAAATATGGACGATTATCCACGCCAAAGTTAAATGCAATCCAACATGTTAAATATATTGAAATGCAATAATTATGTCCAACCCTAATTCTAAAAAAAGCTAGGGCACTATGTAAAATGTAAATAAAAACAGAATTTAATGATTTGCAAATCTCATAAACTCATATTTTATCCACAGTAGAATATAGAAAACATATCAAATGTTTAATCTGAGAAAATGTGCCATTTTAAGAAAAGAATAAGGTCAGTTTGAATTTGCAATGCGTCTCAAACAAAGTTGGGCCAGGGCCGTGTTTACCACTTTGCAGTACTCTTCTCTTCTTTTAACAACAGTCTATAAACGTCTGGGGACGGAGGAGACCAGTTGCTGAATGTTCCTGAATGTTGTCCCATTCTTGTCTCATATAGGATTCCAGCTGCTCGATAGTCCTGGGTCTTCTTTGTTTTCATTTCATGATTTTTTCAGTTGGTGAAAGGTTGGGACTGCAGGCTGGCCAGGTCAGCACCTGGACTCTTCTACTACGAAGCCATGCTTTTGTAATAGATGCAGTATGGGGTTTTAGCATTGTCATGCTGAAATATGCAAGGCCTTCCCTGAAAAAGATGTCATCTGGATGGGAGCAGACGTTGCTCTCAAACCTGTTTACCCCTTTCAGCACTGATGGTGCCTTTTCAGATATGCAAGTTGCCAATTGCATAGGCACTAATGCATCCCCACACCATCAGAGGTGCAGGCTTTTGCACAAGCCGGATGGTCCCTTTCCAGTTTAGTCCGGAGGATGCGACATCCATGTTTTCCAAAAAAGAATTTCAAATTTCAGTTCGACTGACCACAGAACAGTTTTCCACTTTGCCTCAGTCCATTTTAAATGAGCTTTGGCCCAGAGAAGATGGCGAAATTTCTGGATCATGTTCACATATGGCTTCTTTTTTGCATGACAGAGCTTTAACCTGCATTTGTGGATGGCACAGCGAACTGTGTTCACAGACAATGATTTCTGGAAGTGTTCCTGAGCCCATGCAATGATTTCCATGACAGAATCGGGCCTGATTTTAATGCAGTGCCAGTGGAGGGCCTGCAGATCATGGCATCCAATATTGGTTTTTAGCCTTGTCCTTTGTGCACAGAGGTTTCTTCAGATTCTCTGAATGTTTTGATGACATAATGTACTGTAGATGATGACATATTCAAGTCTTTGCAACTTGAGGAACATTATTCTGAAATTGTTCCGCAATTTGTAGATGCAGTTTTTTGCAGATTAGTGAGAGTCTGCCCACCTGTACTTCTGAGAGACTCTGCCTCTCTAAGATGCTCTTTTTATACTCAATCATGTTACTGACCTGTTGCCAATTAACCTAATTAGTTGCAAAATGTTCTACTAGCTGTTTCTTTTTAGTACCACTTACTTTTGCAACCTTTTGTTGCCCCTGTCCCAACTTTTTTGAGATTTGTTGCGTCAAATTCAAAATGAGCTCATATTTTTCAAAATGACCTTATACTTTTCTTAAAATGGTACATTTTCTCAGTTTAAACATTCGATATGTTTTCTCTGTTCTAATGTGAATAAAATATGGGATTATGAGATTTGCAAATCATTCCATTCTGTTTTTATATACATTTTACACAGTTGTCCCAACTTTTTTGGAATTGGGGTTATAAGTGGAACCTTTAATTTTGCCAGTGTTTTTATCATAATATAAAACATATCATCCAAATGATCAATTTCTTTTCACCATGGCACTCAATTTTCATGTCAGTTTAAAATGTAATACAAAAGCGTATTGCATTTTAATTCATGTCCATAGATTGTGTGTCATTACTAACAGCAAGGCAGACCTATTGCCTTTTGCTTAGTGACAGCTTCGTGTGTACTGAATTTCAGTTCGATGCCACACTTAAATTGTGCCAGAACTAAAAGTAATCAAATGACCAATCAGCGTGCAGATGTGGCACAAGGGCCGTCAAATGAATACAAAAATTTCGGCAGGATCCACTCCCTCTGACCAAAGAAATCTATGGCACGTTGTTCAACAATGGTGCAGTTCCACCGTGGCTCGTCCATGTTCATCTAACCTTGGCTAGACTAGACTAACGCCAAAGTGCTGTATTCAAATGACCCATAAGTCACTGTGGACATGTTGTCATGTGTTAGCTTCTATCCATTGTAATTACCGCATTATGTTCAAATTGCCTTTAGCTTTTGATGTAATTATCTGTACCAACCAATTTCCTTTTCTTACAATGTGTACATTTGATTAGGATGGTGTCTTTTAGTAAAACATTGGCAAAGTAATTCTATTGATTCTTCTTTTAAGCTCCTTCTGAAATCTTCCTTTGCCCAGATGTGATGATATTCTG